>NW_025765624.1:0-133278 GCF_003918875.1 Haliotis rubra | reverse complement strand
ATGTAAATTCAGAATTCCTCTTCAAAAATACTGTTAATACGTTCCCATCTCCATCAGTATAAGCTCCCAAACGGAACCATTTCGTCACACATGATGACCTTTGTATCCGGGTGCATATTTGAGAAGGTGCGAAATTGTCATGTACCAAAATGCTAAAAGCCTGCTGTAACGTGCAAACCGCTGGAAACACAAGTTCATGTAGAGGGTTTTAAAAGCACGCGAAGCTTCCAGTAATTTTTCCCCTACAATTTGCTCTTGCAAATCAAGTTCGAAAATGCCCCATTTGGAGTAACAGAGCAAATCGAAATACGCTTACTGGTCGCATTGAGGCCGGGAAAGCCGGGAAACAGCTGCCAGTCATCTAAACGTACACAAAACAACAATCTCACGACTTTGGAATCGTTACAATACCAGTTCCATGCAATTGAAGATCGTCCCAGGAGCGGGTAGACCAGGGATCACCACACCGGCCTGGTGGATCGCTTTATTCGACTCAGCCACCTACGTAATCGGCATGCCACACCCACCATCACCGCAAACACAGGTGCCAGGTTTGAGGAGAGTATCGGCCCAAACCATCAGGAACCGTTTACATGAGGCAAATTTTGTCGCAAGAAGACCAGTTGTTGGGCCCGTCTTGAAATCGCCAACATCGACGCCAACGTCTCTAGGTGGTGTACTAACGTAAGGAGATGGACTCTAAGAAACTGGAGAAGAGTCTGGTTTTAGTTGAAGAGTCTCGTTTTTCTTCTTCAACGACGTGACGGTAGTACAACGTGTCTATCGACGAGCAAATAAATTGTTTTGCACCGAACTGCGTTCGACAGGTCGATAGATTTGGAGGAGGGGAAGCATCATGGTATGGGGGCCATGTCTTTACAACCAACTGTCAGACTTGGTCATCATTCGTGGCAATTTGACGGCACAACGGTACATTGGTATGACGTCTTACAGCCACATCTTCTGCCGATAATCGACCAACAGAGGGGAGTTGTTTCAACATGACAATGCCGCCCTCATACAGCTCGCGCAACAACAGTGGCATTCCTACAGAATTCAAATCGTCAACGTGATGCCGTGGTCTCTCCAGATCGCTAGAGATCAATCCTATCGAACATCTGTGGGACCAGCTGGATCGTCGTTCGTGCATCGTACACCACAATCCGCACACGTTGGTTGAACTGGCGCAGCACTCCAGGAAGAGTGGAGAGCAATCCCCCAGGAAACATCCGCCGTCTGATTCGTTCTGTTCCGAGGAGGTGCACTGCTGTGATTAGAGCTCGTGGCTCTACAACGAGATACTGAAGACAACGCCCCCTAGCGTAAATTGAGAGTTCGATACTGACCTGCATTAACTGTTACCTTATACCGTGCTGACCTAAGGTTCACCATGTCAAATTTCATGGCATTATCTTTAAAAATACAAATGTAATAACCAGTTAAAATTGATATAAACATTACCAAAAAAAACAGGGGTTGCGTTTCTTTTTTGAGAGAGTGTATTAAGTCATCAAATGACTAAATCACCTAGAGTATCACAGATGGTGTTTAAAAATAGCATGTAAATTCAAAACTAATTTACTATAATTGAAGACAATGCAATAATAACAATAATCAATATCTCCTGCATGTTGTGTATCTGAGTGAGTGAGTAAGTGAGTGATTGGATGAGTGTAGTTTCACGCTGCACTCGGCAATATTCTAGCTATATGGCGGCGGTCTGTATGTAATCGAATCTGGATAAGACAATCCAGTAATCAACAGCATTTTGGATACAATGATGTGTGTCAATCAAGTCACACCAGGAACCATGGGTGCGAACAGTGCCCTTGCTACATGCATGGACCCCAACTGCATGTTGGCAAATCTGACAAATTTAGCAAAAGATAAACTGAACACATATTCTACGAATAAAAATGTGGCAGAAATAACTAAGCTTTGACAGACGTGGTCGTTAAGCATTGTCTCAGCGAGGACAACATTTTTACGGTACTTCAACCTCCATTGGGGATACCGCCACTAACATCTCGCAGTTGCTAATTTATACTATCTCTTTAAATAATCCTATCTATTCACAACACATATTATGTTCACAAATTATCGAATAATTCAATTTCTTTAAAAACATAATTAGTAAATGATAATTGACATGGGTTGAAAGGTCCTTCGTTGTTTGGGCACTGGAAATATTTATCCTTTGTGATGGAAAAATCAATACAATCAAGTAGGACATACTTGAACAAAACTTCTAAAAATCCCTAAACATCATAAGGCACCGCTTTGACAACTTGATCAGTGTGTGTGTAAAGTTTTGTCAATGTATACTGATTACTTTACAGATATCGTCCGACTAGGACATTACTATGAACAGAGACAAAATCAAACTTATGTTCATAGATTTCAGAAGCCTCGGATGCCGAGTGGGTTAGATTGTTGACCTTATTGTCCTTGGGATTTGGAGTTTGATTCTAAGACTAATGTTGTGAATCACTATTTCTTTGAGTATGTTTGTGTGAAAGACAGAGCTATCATTCATTTTACCATTGTCAAAGTCCCTTGCTTGGAGACAAAACTGTTCAATACTGAGTTGACATATTCTGTAAAGTAGGGTATAGTACTTACATCGCTTGTTTCCATTGTTTCCAGTGTTGTTGAGGGACAATCCATTATTCCAGATATAGTGACGAGAACTTTGCATTAGTAAACATTGTGGGGTACATACTTTCGGAATGAGCTTCCTGAAACAATATTTCACAGCATATATACAGCACAATGTCCCACAAGAACACAGCATAAGGAAAATGTGGAGTATGGATATATCGACATAAGTTTTATCTCGGTGAAAAGTATCATTATTGTGCCTGCCTTTTGAGTCTTTTCTGTTTCTAAGGCAGCAATCCTCTTCTTGGAGATCCTTAACAGTATCTTCCACATTTTGAAGTTGTTGTCTCAACGATTCATTTTCCTTGTTTCCTTTGTCATGTGATCGATTTTCTGGAATGACAAAATGTTCCATTCGATATAATCTGTGTGTCTGTATGTGCGTGTCTCTCGTCTAGCATGTAATACATCGTGAGCAAGCAACATAATGTATCTGTCAAATTGTAACCCCAAATATATCTGTCGTAAAATCATCACTGCATAGACACATCAGCTGGGGACTATACTACGCATAAAACATCTGATTAAGATAAGAAATCTGCGACCATTCATGTTCCAGAGTGAGGTACCTTTCTTGAAGGTCTCGAAGGGTGCTTGTCTTTCACTGTATGTCTACTCAATTGACCCACAAATATCATGTAATCAGAGCCTCTTGATCCAGAGAGCTCTTGCTTTGTGATCCTCGGAAGCGTTTTCCTCATTTACTTTCACCACAACTGATCCTCGACTATTTCGCTAATGACTATTTCATGACGATATCAAACTGTAGCTTGACAGTTTATGCGTTGTAACTTACAAGGAGACATTTGTATTTCTGGATTCTGCGGGCGTGGAGCAGCCAGATACCTTTCAAGTGTTCCTCTTCCACACCTTTGTACCCATTTTCAGTATGTGTGCCTAAAAGGTCAGCATCGTATACATGACTTATTTGTGCACGATCAGTCCAAGCCCATGATTTGTTGAAATGTAGGGTTTCAGCAGACACACAATCACAATATTCTTAGTATAATACGCCTGCCATTTGTGACTGGCTGGGACTGAAGTAAACAAAAGTATGTCTATCTGCGAAGCAACCAAATGCATGCGTGTCATAACAGACGACTAACGGGATCCGATGTTCAGGCTGCATGACATGGTTGGTGCATGTCAATGTATCCCAAATAGATAGGCATGATGTCAATCACGAAACAGCTTTTATGGATTATCAACTTCTATATTGTATAATAGCGACGTTTCGGTCGAAGTCCACACAGTCAAGCAGTATATGCTTGATGGTGAACACCTCATCGCAATAGACACACATGGGAGGTTCATCCCCGTCTGTTTTCAAGAGATAGTCATGAGAAAAGCGACTGTGGCCAATACGACATCATCGGAAAATTACCTCATCACGTCTTGACTGACAACCCAAGTAGGTATAACCAACTGTTGGCTTCAATTCATGAAGTTTATTTTTCTTCTTACCTGGGTGTCCCACCTTTTTGCATGAGGTCCAGAGTATAACTTTTGATAGTGGGTTTGAAATCACTGTATGGGATCAGCAGGTGGAGATAAGGGTTTGTCAAACAAAGCATTCTCAATTTATCCCTAAGGGTCGAATCCTCATCAGACTGTCACGTGTCGTATTTGCGACAGATGTGTGGTCGGCCTGCAGTATCCCGCACCTCATCCACAATGTCATGACAACCGGCCTTTGTCTAATTTTGATTATATGCAGCTAATGACTAATGATAGTGGCCATGATGACAGTGGTCAAGCTGCCTTGATTCCATTTCTATTCCAATTCTTACTTAGAGAGATATTCAATTTAGAAAACTCAAGGAATATTATAAATATCCCTGATAAACCCTGTTCCAAAATGCTTACGATATTAGTGATATACTGCAGTGAAAGTTTAATGCAGCGTTGTTCAAGGGAAGGTTCGTTTGCCTCCGCATATAGACTGTCTACCGGAGTGGTCCTAAGAGCTCCCAGGCAGAGCCTTGGGCCTTGGTGGTGGATAGAATCTAATTTTTCTAAATTGCTTTTGCATGCTCTATCATAGACAACGGAGCCATAATCTAGTTTAGAGCGAACCAATGATCTGTAGTAGTGAAGGATGGTAGTCTTATCCCTTCCCCACTCCGTATTTGAAACGACTTTTAGCAACTCAAGAGCCTTCAAGCACTTTGTTTTCAAATATTTTATGTGTGGTAAGAATGTCAAGTGACGATCGAATATGAGTCCCAGAAATTTGGCCTCTTCTACTACCTTGACGGGAGTACCATCTTAAGATAGGTCCGTATCCTTGTGTGGTTTGTATTTACGCCAAAAGTGAATACAATTTGTTTTGGATTTTGAAAACTTAAAGCCATTTTCATTGGCCCATTTTTGGATTTTGTTAAGGCAGAGTAGTAACTGCCTTTCTATTGCGTGCATGTTTTTACCACAACATGAAATATTAAAATCATCCATGAAAAGGGACCTATTAGCACAACTGTTCAAAACGTTAGTGAGGCTGTTAATTTCGATGCTAAAAAGTGTGACAGACAGAATGCTGCCTTGAGGGATGCCCTGATCTTGGTGGAAATAATCAGACAATGTGGAACCCACCCGTACTTGAAATTGTCTGTTGTTTAAAAACTGAGATATGAACTGGGGTAATCTGCCCCTCAATCCAAACACATGTAAATCTTTTAAAATACCATGATTCCACGTTGTATCATATGCTTTTCTAAGTCGAAAAAGATAGATACGGTATGCTGTTTGTTCACAATAGAATTTTTGATAAATGATTCCAGACGCATCAGATGGTCAATGGTACTTTGGTTCTTTCGGAAACCACATTCGAGGTGACTAAGGAGATTATAGGTCTCCAAGTACCAGATTAATCGATTGTTGACCATCCGCTCCATGGTTTTACAAACACAGCCAGTTGGTGATATAGAACGGTAGTTTGAGGGATCCGTATGATCCCGGCCAGGCTTTGGCATAGGGATGATAATGGCATTATGCCACGAAGGAGAGAGTTTCCGGTTGTCCAAATGTCATCAAATATATTGAGTGGTGTTTCCAAACTTGAATCGGGGAGGGGTTTCAGAAGCTGATAATGGATATTATCAGCTCCTGCAGCAGTGTCGTGAACTTGCCCCAGGGCAGTACGTAATTCATGGAGAGAAAACGTTTCATTGTAATCCTCTCCATTATTACAGTTAAAATGGATTGATTTCTTTTCTTGTTGGGTTTGGTATTTCTGGAACTAAGGGTTATAATTTGATGAGGAGGAGTGATTTGCCAAAGTTTCGCCAAGTTTGTTTGGAATTTCAAATGTATTTATTTATGTTTGAGATGGTGAACACCAGATTTTGATCCTTTGTCCTTAATCTTTTTGAATCATGTACCACACCTCGGACATTGGCGTGCGGGAGTTTATTTTGGACTCATATTTCCTCCATGAATGGCATTTAGTTTGCTTAAAGGTACGTCTGGTCCTGGCATTTGTCATTTTCACGGCATTCAGGTTATGCACAGTAGGATGTTGTCAGAAATATGAAAGGCTTCCACCTTTCATATCAGCGGGGGACATCAAATGATGTGCAGGGAGTCACAGGATGTCCCCTGACCACGATTTTTTTAGCTGAACTGGACCGAAAGGACACGATGAAGGTCAATCGTCCCCAAACCCCATCGTCTTACTACTGTTTCCATTTTCAACAATAGTGGGCTAATGGAGTTAGTATCTACACGGAAATGAGGCCTATAGTGCAATAACTCCCTTGTGGGCTTAGGATACATCCACCTTATCATCGCGAACACCTGGTATCATCACATAGTGATTCATAAACACATGCTCTGTCATTTTATCTTACAAACAACACAGCTGTAATACTGCTGAGACAAATGTACGCCCATAATAGTCATAATTGTACAATGGACTTTGCTTTTGGCAGACATTTCTTATGAATATGGAAAGGGTTTTGTCGCCTCTATTGTCTATTCTCTCAAAGAAAATAACACATAACGTATTGCGATTGCTACTTTGTTTTTGAGCTGATTAAGAACTACTGGTCTTCGACAAGAGTCATTAAGAGAAGAAGAAATTTAATAGAGGTAATTATCAAATCCTACAAGAGGCTTATGTCCACCTTCATGAGAGTATATGTATCATCTGTTTGTATACAGGTTATTGAGCTATCAAAGAAGATGGAATAGGGATAAGGAAGGGCCTAGGAAGTGGTCATGTGAAGAAAAGCAGGTAGTATGGAAGATAAGTCACACCTCTGTCAAATAAGTCAAAGCCAAAGTTGTTGCCATGGTAATGGGAAAACCAAAACTGCATGTAAGTGAGTGGAGGTGGAGTGAGTGAGTGAGTGAGTGAGTGAGTAGTGAGTGAGTGAGTGAGTGAGTGAGTAGTGAGTGAGGAGTGAGTGAGTGAGTGAGTGAGTGAGTGAGTGAGTGAGTGAGTGAGTGAGTGAGTGAGTGAGTGAAATCGAATGTCACCTCAGCAATATTCCAACCACATACTGACGAGATAGAGAAGTTTTGCATGCATATTAAATACAAGTCATCAAATGACTATAAATCACCTAGAGTATCACAGATGATGTTTAAAAATAGCATGTAAATTCAAAACTAATTTACTATAATTGAAGACAATGCAATAATAACAATAATCAATATCTCCTGCATGTTGTGTATCTGAGTGAGTGAGTAAGTGAGTGATTGGATGAGTGTAGTTTCACGCTGCACTCGGCAATATTCTAGCTATATGGCGGGGGTCTGTATGTAAATGAATCTGGATGAGACAATCCAGTAATCAACAGCATTTTGGATACAATGATGTATGTCAATCAAGTCACACCAGGAACCATGGGTACGAACAGTGCCCTTGCTACATGCATGGACCCCAACTGGATGTTGGCAAATCTGACAAATTTAGCAAAAGATAAAATGAACACATATTCTACCACATCACCAAAAACCGGATAGTAAACCATTGAAATATACGTAAATACAGTAGGAAATACATGCCATGACCGGGTTTACGTATGTTTTCAGATATTTCCTAACTTCGGGCATAT
This sequence comes from Haliotis rubra, assembly GCF_003918875.1. Classification (NCBI taxonomy): domain Eukaryota; kingdom Metazoa; phylum Mollusca; class Gastropoda; order Lepetellida; family Haliotidae; genus Haliotis; species Haliotis rubra. The sequence goes on along the minus strand of NW_025765624.1, from coordinate 125,557 downwards.
ATTTCATATGAATCTATACCTTTGAAACATATGCTCATCGTACATTTTCGTATGCACAAGCACCTCGTTCATGTATGCCCTGACCGGATTGTCGGGGATTTCCAAATATGAATTGCAAAACAGATACCCCGGTAAATACATGATCATACATTATTTCCAATGCATTCCTTTGAATTTCAGTGGGTGCTGAAATTTCCGATTTCGTTCTAAGTTTACTCGGGTTGGAAACATGTGAATTTACTTAGGTGGGGAAACACAAGCAAATTTGCAAATTTGCAAATGTTTACACACCTTAGACATTTATGTATCATACCGGATTTCAGGGGTATGTATATGAACGGTTCATACACCATCATGTTACCTGTATTCAAGCAAGATGATCATATGTTTCCATCATGTGAATTACTTGGCTCAAGTAATTTCACTTTCACACATTTAAGTACGCTTGAAATCAACGTTCACATGACCTCAATATTCTTATCACCAAAGAGCCTGACAAAGAAAGCGGTATTACGCAAGCTAACACGCCTTATTAAGCTGCACTCGCTCTTGCTACCAGTATCAGTTACGCCTTGTCTGTGGTGTTGGCAAATCTTGTGAGGTGCATGTTTCGAGGGATTGAAAGGTTCAGTGGTGAACAAAGGGCGATGCGTTGCCCTTTGTCCCAGTAAGTGTCCCTAGCTGCCCCAAAAGAATAGCACTTTGTCTCTCTTGGAGCACAGTCAAATATGCTACACGAACCAACTCGTAATTTCTTAAGTCTGTTCAGCTCGCGCATCACTACTGTACAATAATTGTGGCAGTACATAATTTGAATATTATTGCACTTTCTGTAATAAATGCCATACATAAACTTTAAAGTTTGTTTCACTAACGCAAAAGTATACAATAAGAAACAATGCCATATCAAATTATATATTCTGTGAGACATGAAATGAAAAATTGTTTTTATCGAGTAGCGATTATGACCGGATAGCACAGGCGGGTGCGTTCTCTGAGCATATCATAGACATGTTGGATCTCCGTGCCTTTTGTGAAATTCGTCTATATTGTCCTGTTTATATTGACGATCCATAACTCAGATTGCGAGTAAATATCACGTAATTAATTGTGATGTCGCATTGTTGTAAATTTCCCTGTCGAAGAAGTCATTCTCACAAGATGTATATTCCCTTGTTTGGAGAAGATCTATGGCTATTACGCCCCAGTGTTGCTAAACATCTTATAGGCCTTTAGTCTGACACAGACGCGGAGTGAGTAGATGAGTTGAGTTTTACACCGCACTCAGCAATATTCCAGCTATGGCGGCGGTCTGTAAATAATCGAGTCTGGACCAGACAATCCAGTGATCAACATCATGAGCATCGATCTGCGCAATTGGGAACCGATGGCATATGTCAACCAAGCCAGCGAGCCTGACCACCCGATCCCGTTAGTCGCCTTTACGACAAGCATCGTCGCTTTTATAGCAAGCATTGGTTGCTGAAGGGCTATTCTACCCCGGACCTTCACGGGTCCACAGACGCGGACATCGCATGTTCAGGTTCTGATCTGACAGGGGCTGAAAATATCATTCCGACATGAATACAATATCTCAGTGTTTTCCTAAGTAAGTGGAGATCTTTCTACAACATTGGAAATAACTCTATCGTTGTCCTTCTGATATTCCCCCGAACGAAAGCTCTACCCATTTAGGGTACAATGTGTAAGTTACAGAATTGTAGGGAATAGTCTTAAGACTTTTCTTCTTTGACCAAGATTCTTCGAACTTGTAACAGTCGTTTGAGAAGATCAAAAGAGAAAAGGGTAGTGCGCGATGTATATGACGGACATATATGGAGAACTTTATAAATACAATAATAGAAATACCGGTTATGTTTAAAACGCACCTTCAATCTGATAGCCAGAGGGATTATTGTGAAAGATCGCAGTATGTATCATCATAAACGGGCCAAGATAAAAGTACATGTCATTCATCTCCACATTATATCCCTTTTATAGACACGGGACATCGTTGTTACAGGTAGGGCAAACACTTTATTCTAAAGTATCTGCCGGTTTCACGCTACATACATGTGTTCAGATTATCGAGAAAACTAGCGACGCAAGTTCTCCCCCATCACACCAGAGACCACATAATCTATCATATGGCCTTTGATCACACAGTTAATTGTATAGATACCCAGTGTTTATTGATAGCGATGAAGCAACTTATCAAATTTTACAGCCGACAGTATCATCTACATTACTCTCTTACATAAGGTGAAATATCACAGGGTTGTCATGGTAACAATAATTTGGCATACTGTTTATTGTGTTGTTCTTTAATCTGTGATTAGAATTTAAATCAGTTTTGACGTGAGCATGTTAAGAAAAGAGAAGCTGTAAAACGAAATGTATTGTGATCGAACCTATAGGCCTTTGTAAAAGCGAGTTTCAAGTCACCTACATAAAAACCTGTTTTCATGATAAGTATCTGCTAATCCGTGGCACGATTCCGACCATATCGTGGGCATGTGTTTGTGAATCATAATCAAATAGTGATGTTACAAGCAGTCCATGCCGCGTCAACAACACATGCAACAGGGGGCGTAGCTACCATTATAAAACAGCTCGAGCATTCACATGATCTTTGCTAAAATAATTTACAGTAAATTACAGTAAACAGGTTATTCTTCATATCATAGCTTTCAGTGATGATTGTTTTTCCATCGACATGTATGAGGATGTTTTGATACAGTCATGATTATATGTGAATCATCACTGAAATGCAGTTGTGTATTTATCATTTGTTTATCAATTATTTTGGAAAAAACACCAAATACTCGATGTATGGTGTTGTATCGATGCAGCTGACATGTATAAAATATGTCCAAACATATTTGTATATGAGGAAATCACACTTGAATTTCCATGGTGGTAAGACTTCCGTCCGTAACCCCCAAACCTCCCCACACCTACCCCTTAAATTTTAACGATGAGGAAAACTTTCTTTGAGTGGCATTTATATGTCTTTCAATATGTTCAGATTAAATAAACAAAACACGTTAAAACTCATCCTTATCGGATGAGGAATGTATATTCAGGTGATATGATTTGACTAGTATGAAATTTAAGGGGGGATACAGGCGGAAGTCTTTCCACCATATTTTGAAGCTACTGAAATCATCAAACGTCAAACGATAACTCTTCAGGTCTCATAAAAAATGAAAATTGGACAAGCCGTCAATACCACCTAAATATAAGGCTTTGCAGCCCATATTGCTTACACGAAAAACATGGCTTGCTACGTGCCTGGCAAACGCACGAGAATTGCAATACGAGCCTCTAACCACTGATTCTCCGTGACCTGGAGACACATGTGATTGAGCGTGTGTTGGGACGTCGTCTGTCATACAGACCCTGAAGCAAATAGATCCAAGCCCACGCAAGTCTACAAAATGTGGCAAGTCTAGATTTTCACAGCTTCAGGAGAAAGTCTCAAGGCTCCTTTTCCTTATATAATATTCTTTTTTTACTATCAACATTTTTTTCTGTAAAATATGTTCATATCAGAGACTAGTTGTTAATCTAGTTCTGACGGGTAGAAGACAAAAGACAAAATGGATACTAGTGCTGTTACATTTTTTAATTATATCTAAACATTTGTCCTTGTCTCGGGATAAATGTATATTTTCCACCAAATGTACATTCGGAGGATATCGAAATCTAGGTTAAGCTAGTTGAATCATATTTACAATTAAAAGACCCAAACAATGGTGTGTTGTCCACATTTTTGGTTTTCCATAGTCACAGAACGATATTTTCTCCCCTTCCGTCTCCAGGAAAACTCACTGCAGGGTTCGGGTTATGGAGAGCCATACCGAACACCCACAGCTGGCGGGGACCAACATCTTCAGTAACATTTACATCTGCCAACGCTTAATTCATGCAAGTGGTGAGGCAATAAGCTAATGAGGCTAAGGGTCCTGTAACATGTTTGTGAAATATCTGTGATGCCTTATATGAAGTCTATCATCTAAGCAAGTCTAGCTATGTATGGCGTGAAGTCACTGCTTTAAGAAAGGCTCCTTTAGAATTTTATCTGGTCAATATTAGTATTTCCATCATATCGGAAAATACATAGACTAACGCTTAGTGTCTGAATATATATAATTTTGATAGTAACAAACAAGCCCATTTAAATTGAGCCCCAGGGAGACACGAGATTCAGTCCGGCTAGCCATGGCTGCAGTTAGCTATAGATATGTTTACTTTGTAACCCGACCCCCAAAGTGAGTTAGGGTTCTTGCAGATGTTAACAGACCCTGGACCTGAGGAGATCTAGACTTGCTTCATTTAAGGCTTTAGCATTGCACAGAGGGCTTGGCAGTAGGGGAAATAATGTGGTTCAGGGACTGTGAGACAGACTATAAAATGCATGGCAACCTACACTTCATTGTGCCTATCACTTTAAAACACAAGGGTTATTTCCTTTGGGTTAACTGACAGGCTTTCGGTGTCAAATTATTTGGAACTCCAGCCAAACATATTGTACATATGATGTTTTTGAAGGATAATATCAGCGTACTAATACTTTGCACGTGTCCCCTCTTTCCATACCCGTAAAAGTTAACTTTCCAATATATGCCTGTAAGAAAATACTGTAAAGTAATGGGATTGCTGAATTTGGCCACCGGAGGTATTGACCACAGCACTCTGGTTATACTGCATTGAGAGAGGACAGAGCTTGGCAAGATACCAATAAATATGCTTGTCATTTAAACCTTTATCTGATATTTGTGGAATGTGATTTTATAATTGAAATTACTTCGTCTCTTTTTTTCAATTGAAATTAAGATCTTTGCCTTTTATCAAAATAATATATTTTCAGTCTTAATGTGCCTTTGTCGGGAATCAAACACCAGTTTTTAACCTGACAAGCGAACGCTTTAGCCACGAGCGTACCCCATCATTCCTTGATACTGTTGGTACATTTATTATACATTCAAGATTGAACCCAGTTTTGTCACCATATATGATTCAGTTTTTATGTTAGTGACATGATCTGCACACTGATAATTTAAAAAGTGGAATATAAAAAATGATTGTTTGCGATCTTTATCCAATTTAGTTTTCCATTGATCTAGTAATTTTCAGTTTCTGTTTCCACGAAATTCTGTACGAAGGTACTTTTAACAGTTTCACCCAATAACAGTAAAGCATACAGATAATACGTTTCGCTACTTTGATAGATTAATAAGTACATATTATATTCCATGATATTGAGATACCAAAATGATTAACATGATTATATAATGTATAACAAATTAGACAGCAAAAAGCAAAAGCAAAAAAGAAAACACATGAGCAACATAATGCTGTCAGGTAGTAAGCTTTCAACAATTATCGAAACTGCTTAGTTATGAGCTAATTGCAATCACTACAATTTCCTTTAGTCTGCCCAACAGATGGAAACAAAATAGGTCTAATATGAAAATTATGAGCTAATTGCAATCACTACAATTTTCTTTAGTCTACCCAAGAGGTGGAAACAAAATATGTCTACAGTATATTCCGTCGGGTAACTGAAATTTGAGAAAACGTCCGTATGGAATAATACCTGTATTCCGAATCAAAAAGAGGTCACACCAAGTATGTGCATGTTCACACATTTACAAAAGTAATTTACACCGGGAATCATTAAACGCATTGTAATCATCTTTTATAAATGTATAGATAATGAAATTTGTTCAGTTATGATCAGTCGGATAACTCATACAAGTGAGCACTAAAATTAGGGACCTACCGGTTCATGTCTGTGTGAACACATTCGTCTAGATCTGTGTTTTATTGTAATTAGCAGTGTCTCCCAGTATAGCATATATAAGAAGTGTACCTAAGGTCAGTTATATAAACTGTTATGTAATTTCCATTACAAAAAGTATAAATGATATTACCTATTGGTCAGAAAGACTTATCAGTACCCGAGCACCGACCACCGCCACCACCCCACCCTAGGCCTACCCCATGCCACACCCTCTCCCTCGCACACACACACACACACTCCCTAACATACATATCGCTCTGGCCCATAGACCCGATATTTGAACCTTTAAACAGACACCATGTGTATGTCAAGAAAGACACGTACGTTATTAGTGGTGCTCAGTCATGGGTATCACTTCACCATGTGTTACTAATTATCTCAGTACATTATGGCGTGGTCGGACGCGCTAACGAACCTTATGTGACAGTTACATTACAGCACCATTGAAATACATGTTAAAGTAGTGCTAATCTTGTAACACTATACTTACTCATTTCCAACCATTTACGCATGTACAAAATATATGACAAACCTAACCCTGGTCATTCGAGATTTCAAGGGTATTGAAATGCATGTCCTACAATCACAGCATTTACATATGTTACACATGTTAGGAAACACATGGAAACAATGGCCAGATTTACACAACTGTGAAATACATGTAAATGCAGAGTCGAATGTTCGTTTATTTTAACACCCTTTTTAAACGTGTGTAAATCTGACGGCCAGATGATACGTAGATTTCAAACGTTGTTCATATGGCCGCCGGATGAAACGAGTATTTCCTGACGTTAGTAAATTTGGGTAATACAGTCATTTTGTGTGGTGTACGAATAAAAATGTGGCAGAAATAACTAAGCTTTGACAGACGTGGTCTGGTACCCTCTCAGGAGGACAATATTTTTACGGTACTTCAACCTCCATTGGGGATACCGCCACTAACAATCGCAGTTGCTAATTTATACTATCTTTTAAATACCCTTTATCTATTCACAACACATATTGTTCACAAATTATCGAATAATTCAATTTCTTTAAAAAAACATAATTAGTAAATGATAATTGACATGGGTTTAAAGGTCCTTCGTGGTTTGGGCACTGAAATATTTATCCTTTGTGATGGAAAAATCAATACAATCAAGTAGGACATACTTGAACAAAACTTCTAGAAATCCCTAAACATCATAAGGCACCCTTTGACAACTTGATCAGTGTGTGTGTAAAGTTTTGTCAATGTATACTGATTACTTTTACAGATATCGTCCGGACTAGGACATTACTATGAACAGAGACAAAATCAAACTTATGTTCATAGATTTCAGAAGCCTCGGATGCCGAGTGGGTTAGATTGCTGACCTTATTGTCCTTGGGATTTGGAGTTTGATTCTAAGACTAATGTTGTGAATCACTATTTCTTTGAGTATGTTTGTGTGAAAGACAGAGCTATCATTCATTTCACCATTGTCAAAGTCCCTTTGCTGGGAGACAAAAACTGTTCAATACTGAGTTGACATATTCTGTAAAGTAGGGTATAGTACTTACATCGCTTGTTTCCATTGTTTCCAGTGTTGAGGGACAATCCCCATGAGAAGCACCTTCCTGAAACAATATTGCACAATGTTATACAGCACAATGACTTCCACAAGAACACAGCATAAGGAAAATGGGGAGTATGGATATATCGACATAAGTTTTATCTCGGTGAAAAGTATCATTATTGAGCCTGCCTTTTGAGTCTTGTCTGCTTCTAAGGTAGCAATCCTCTTCTCGAGACTCTTAACAGTATCTTTCACCTCTTGAAGTTCTTGTCTCAACCATTCATTTTCCTTGTTCAAGGTCATGTCATCTTTTTTCTGGAATGAAAAGTGTTCCACTCGATAATCAAGGTGTGTGTGTGTGTGTGTGTGTGCATGCGTGTGTGCGTGCGCAGCATGTAATACATCGTGAGCAAGCGACATAATGTATTTGTCAAATTGTAACCCCAAATATATCTGTCGTAAAATCATCACTGCATAGACACATCAGCTGGGGACTATACTCCGCATAAAACATCTGATTAAGATAAGAAATCTGCGACCATTCATGTTCCAGAGTGAAGTACCTTTCTTGAAGGTCTCCGAAGGGTGCTTGTCTTCACTGTATGTCTACTCAATTGACCTACAAATATCATGTTATCAGAGCCTCTTGATCCAGAGAGCTCTTGCTTTGTGATCCTCGAAGCGTTTTCCTGATTTACTTTCATCACAACTGATCCTCGACTATTTCGCTAATGACTATTTCATGACGATATCAAACGGTAGCTTGACAGTTTATGCGTTGTAACTTACTAGGAGACATTTGTATTTCTGGATTCTGCGGGCGTGGAGCAGCCAGATACCTTTCAAGTGTTCCTCTTCCACACCTTTGTACCCATTTCAGTATGTGTGCTTAAAGGTCAGCACGTATACATGACTTATTTGTGCAAGATCAGTCCAAGCCCATGACTTGTTGAAATGTAGGGTTTCAGCAGACACACAATCACAATATTCTTAGTAAAATACGCCGGCCATTTGTGACTGGCTGGGACTGGTAAACAAAAGTATGTCTATCTGCGAAGCAACCAAATGCATGTGTGTCGTAACAGAGGACTAACGGGATCCGATGTTCAGGCTGCATGACATGGTTGATGCATGTCAATGTATCCCAAATAGATGCGCATGATGTCAGTCACGAAACAGCTTTAAGGATTATCAACTTCTATATTGTATAATAGCGACGTTTCGGTCGAAGTCCACACAGTCAAGGAGTATATGCTTGATGGTGAACATTTCATCGCAAGAGACACACATGGGAGGTTCATCCCCGTCTGTTTTCAAGAGATAGTCATGAGAAAAGCGACTGTGGCCAATACAACATCATCGTAAAATTACCTCATCACGTCTTGACTGACAACCCAAGTAGGTATAACCAACTGTTGGCTTCAATTCATGAAGTTTATTTCTTCTTACCTGGGTGTCCCACCTTTTTGCATGAGGTCCAGAGTATAACTTTTGATAGTTGGTTTGAAATCACTGTATGGGATCAGCAGTGGAGATAAGGGTTTGTCACACAAAGCATTCTCAATTTATCCCTAAGGGTCGAATCCTCATCAGACTGTCACGTGTCGTATTTGCGACAGATGTGTGGTCGGCCTGCAGTATCCCGCACTTCATCAACAATGTCATGACAACCGGCCTTTGTCTAATTTTGATTATATGCAGCTAATGACTAATGATGGTAGCCATGATGACAGTGGTCAAGCTGCCTTGATTCCAATTCTATTGACAGCATAGTCAATTTAGAAAACTCAAGGAATATTATAAATATCCCTGATAAACCCTGTTCCAAAATGCTTACGATATTAGTGATATACTGCAGTGAAAGTTTAATGCAGCGTTGTTCAAGGGAAGGTTCGTTTGCCTCCGCATATAGACTGTCTACCGGAGTGGTCCTAAGAGCTCCCAGGCAGAGCCTTGGGCCTTGGTGGTGGATAGAATCTAATATTTCTAAATTGCTTTTGCATGCTCTACCATAGACAACGGAGCCATAATCTAGTTTAGAGCGAACCAATGATCTGTAGTAGTGAAGGATGGTAGTCTTATCCCCCTCCCCACTCCGTATTTGAAACGACTTTTAGCAACTCAAGAGCCTTCAAGCACTTTGTTTTTAAATAGTTTATGTGTGGTAAGAATGTCAAGTGACGATCGAATATGAGTCCCAGGAATTTGGCCTCTTCTACTATCTTGATGAGAGTACCAAAAGATAGGTCTGGATCCCTGTGTGGTTTGTGTGTATTTACGCCAAAAGTGAATACAATTTGTTTTGGATTTTGAAAACTTAAAGCCATTTTCATTGGCCCATTTTTGGATTTTGTTAAGGCCGAGTAGTAACTGCCTTTCTATTGCGTGCATGTTTTTACCACAACATGAAATATTAAAATCATCCACGAAAAGGGACCCATTAACACAACTGTTCAAAACGTTAGTGAGGCTGTTAATTTCGATGCTAAAAAGTGTGACAGACAGAATGCTGCCTTGAGGGATGCCCTGATCTTGGTGGAAATAATCAGACAATGTGGAACCCACCCGTACTTGAAATTGTCTGTTGTTTAAAAAACTGAGATATGAACTGGGGTAATCTGCCCCTCAATCCAAACACATGTAAATCTTTTAAAATACCATGATTCCACGTTGTATCATATGCTTTTTCTAAGTCGAAAAAGATAGATACGGTATGCTGTTTGTTCACAATAGAATTTTTGATAAATGATTCCAGACGCATCAGATGGTCAATGGTACTTTGGTTCTTTCGGCAACCACATTCGAGGTGACTAAGGAGATTATAGGTCTCCAAGTACCAGATTAATCGATTGTTGACCATCCGCTCCATGGTTTTACAAACACAGCCAGTAAGTGATATAGGACGGTAGTTTGAGGGATCCGTATGATCCCGGCCAGGCTTTGGCATAGGGATGATAATGGCATTATGCCACGAAGGAGAGAGTTTCCGGTTGTCCAAATGTCATCAAATATATTGAGTGGTGTTTCCAAACTTGAATCGGGGAGGGGTTTCAGAAGCTGATAATGAATATTATCAGCTCCTGCAGCAGTGTCGTGAACTTGCCCCAGGGCAGTACATAATTCATGGAGAGAAAACGTTTCATTGTAATCCTCTCCATTATTACAGTTAAAATGGACTGGATGCTTGATTGGCATTTTAGAAGATGATATTTGATGAACATAGAGATTTTTCTGGGTTACATCTTCTTTTTATTGTCGAGTACAACGATTCAGGGCTTGTTCTGGCCCCATCATCAGGTAATATAATAAACAGTTTACCTGATGATGGGGCCAGAACAAGCCCTGAAACGTTGTACTCGAGAATAAAAAGAAGATGCAACCCAGAAAAATCTCTATGTTCATAAAATGGACCGATTTCTTTTCTTGTTGGGTTTGGTATTTCTGGAACTAAGGGTTGTAATTTGATGAGGAGGAGTGGTTTGCCAGAGTTTCGCAAAGTTTGTTTGGAATTTCAAATGTATTTATTTATCTTTGAGATGGCGAACACCAGATTTTGATCCTTTGTCCTTAATCTTTTGAATCATGTACCACACCTCGGACATTGGTGTGCGGGAGTTTATTTTGGACTCATATTTCCTCCATGAATGGCATTTAGTTTGCTTAAATGTACGTCTGGTCCTGGCATTGGTCATTTTCACGGCATTCAGGTTATGCACAGTAGGATGTTGTCAGAAATATGAAAGGCTTCCACCTTTCATATGAGCGGGGGACATCAAATGATGTGCAGGATGTCCCCAACACCGATTTTTCGCTGAACTGGACCAAAAGGACACGATGAAGGTCAATCGTCCCCGAACCCCATCGTTTTACTACTGTTTCCATTTTCAACAATAGTGGGCTAATGGAGTTAGTATCTACACGGAAATGAGGCCTATAGTGCAATAACTCCCTTGTGGGCCAGGATACATCCACCTTATCGCGAACACCTGGTATCATCACATAGTGATTCATAAACACATGCTCTGTCATTTTATCTTACAAACAACACAGCTGTAATACTGCTAAGACAAATGTACGCCCATAATATAGTCATAATTGTACAATGGACTTTGCTTTTGGCAGACATTTCTTATGAACATGGAAAGGGTTTTGTCGCCTCTATTGTCTATTCTCTCAAAGAAAATAACACATAACGTATTGCGATTGCTACTTTGTTTTTTGAGCTGATTAAGAACTACTGGTCTTCGACAAGAGTCGTTAAGAGAAGAAGAAATATAATAGAGGTAATTATCAAATCCTACAAGAGGCTTATGTCCACCTTCATGAGAGTATATGTATCATCTGTTTGTATACAGGTTATTGAGCTATCAAAGAAGATGGAATAGGGATAAGGAAGGGCCTAGGAAGTGGTCATGTGAAGAAAAGCAGGTAGTATGGAAGATAAGTCACACCTCTGTCAAATAAGTCAAAGCCAAAGTTGTTGCCATGGTAATGGGAAAAACAAAACTGCATGTAAGTGAAGTGAGTGAGTGAGTGAGTGAGTGAAATCGAATGTCACCTCAGCAATATTCCAACCACATACTGACGAGATAGAGAAGTTGTGCATGCATATTAAATACAAGTCATCAAATGACTATAAATCACCTAGAGTATCACAGATGGTGTTTAAAAATAGCATGTAAATTCAAAACTAATTTACTATAATTGAAGACAATGCAATAATAACAATAATCAATATCTCCTGCACGTTGTGTATCTGAGTGAGTGAGTAAGTGAGTGATTGGATGAGTGTAGTTTCACGCTGCACTCGGCAATATTCTAGCTATATGGCGGGGGTCTGTATGTAAATGAATCTGGATGAGACAATCCAGTAATCAACAGCATTTTGGATACAATGATGAGTGTCAATCAAGTCACACTAGGAACCATGGGTACGAACAGTGCCCTTGCTACATGCATGGACCCCAACTGGATGTTGGCAAATCTGACAAATTTAGCAAAAGATAAATTGAACACAAATTATACGAATAAAGATGTGGCAAAAAATAACTAAGCTTTGACAGACGTGGTCTTGTGTACCCTCTCAGGAGGACAATATTTTTACGGTACTTCAACCTCCTTTTGGGATACCGCCACTAACATTCGCAGTTGTTAATTTATACTATCTTTTAAATACCCTTTATCTATTCACAACACATATTGTTCACAAATTATCGAATAATTCAATTTCTTTAAAAAAACATAATTAGTAAATGATAATTGACATGGGTTTAAAGGTCCTTCGTGGTTTGGGCACTGAAATATTTATCCTTTGTGATGGAAAAATCAATACAATCAAGTAGGACATACTTGAACAAAACTTCTAGAAATCCCTAAACATCATAAGGCACCCTTTGACAACTTGATCAGTGTGTGTGTAAAGTTTTGTCAATGTATACTGATTACTTTTACAGATATCGTCCGGACTAGGACATTACTATGAACAGAGACAAAATCAAACTTATGTTCATAGATTTCAGAAGCCTCGGATGCCGAGTGGGTTAGATTGCTGACCTTATTGTCCTTGGGATTTGGAGTTTGATTCTAAGACTAATGTTGTGAATCACTATTTCTTTGAGTATGTTTGTTGAAAGACAGAGCTATCATTCATTTCACCATTGTCAAAGTCCCTTTGCTGGGAGACAAAAACTGTTCAATACTGAGTTGACATATTCTGTAAAGTAGGGTATAGTACTTACATCGCTTGTTTCCATTGTTTCCAGTGTTGAGGGACAATCCCCATGAGAAGCACCTTCCTGAAACAATATTTCACAATGTTATACAGCACAATGTCTTCCACAAGAACACAGCATAAGGAAAATGGGGAGCATGGATATATCGACATAAGTTTTATCTCGGTGAAAAGTATCATTATTGTGCCTGCCTTTTGAGTCTTGTCTGCTTCTAAGGTAGCAATCCTCTTCTCGAGACCCTTAACAGTATCTTTCACCTCTTGAAGTTCTTGTCTCAACCATTCATTTTCCTTGTTCAAGGTCATGTCATCTTTTTTCTGGAATGAAAAATGTTCCACTCGATAATCAAGGTGTGTGTGTGTGTGTGTGTGTGTGTGTGTGTGTGCGTGCGTAGTACTTACATCACTTGTTTCCCGTGAACTCGAAAGTCTTACATCGTTAGCAAGCGACATAATGTATCTGTCAAATTGTAACCCCAAATATATCTGTCGTAAAATCATCACTGCATAGACACATCAGCTGGGGACTATACTACGCATAAAACATCTGATTAAGATAAGAAATCTGCGACCATTCATGTTCCAGAGTGAGGTACCTTTCTTGAAGGTCTCCGAAGGGTGCTTGTCTTCACTGTATGTCTACTCAATTGACCTACAAATATCATGTTATCAGAGCCTCTTGATCCAGAGAGCTCTTGCTTTGTGATCCTCGAAGCGTTTTCCTGATTTACTTTCATCACAACTGATCCTCGACTATTTCGCTAATGACTATTTCATGACGATATCAAACGGTAGCTTGACAGTTTATGCGTTCAGTCCGTTGTAACTTACTAGGAGACATTTGTATTTCTGGATTCTGCGGGCGTGGAGCAGCCAGATACCTTTCAAGTGTTCCTCTTCCACACCTTTGTACCCATTTCAGTATGTGTGCCTAAAGGTCAGCACGTATACATGACTTATTTGTGCAAGATCAGTCCAAGCCCATGATTTGTTGAAATGTAGGGTTTCAGCAGACACACAATCACAATATTCTTAGTATAATACGCCGGCCATTTGTGACTGGCTGGGACTGGTAAACAAAAGTATGTCTATCTGCGAAGCAACAAAATGCATGCGTGTCGTAACAGAGGACTAACGGGATCCGATGTTCAGGCTGCATGACATGTCAGACAGGCATAGAGCTCTGTCACGTACAATGCCTCTACACATGGTTAGCGTTTTGTGCGCTGAGATAGCAACCTTTACATTGACAAACTCTTGTGATTTCAGTAGATTCAAGGATTGCTGTCTCCAAACACATTCTACAAGGAGAGAACCGGACCGAAGCTTTGTTTACATTGGCAACCTCTCCGCAGATACCAGCGATACCCTTGGAGACTGCAAATCGGTTCAATTGCAGTGGTTGCTTGCGACAAGCTTAAATGATTAAGAAACGTGGCCAGTAATCAGTCTCTCGTCAGATGAGGAATTGAACCGGGTGTTGGGAAGCCATGTTGTAAGTAATGTGGTTCAGCATCCCTCTCCCACCGACCATGGAGTGTCGACAAGGACGATCTTATACTGCAGCGGATCTCCAAGCTGCAAAGACCGGGGATAAGGGGTCAGGAAGGTCAGGATGGTTCGGTCCATGACAAATAATTGAGACGTACAGAAATCGGAGGGCATCATCACCAGATTGGCCCATGAGCCACCGCCTTCTGTCCATGGGTCTGCAAGGCTATTGGTTTCGGCAGAATATCAGTTAACATTTTGAACATGTCCAAAAGTGTTTTTGTTGTACACAATTTTGTATAAACATTCCATGCACTAGGCAGGTGTGACCTTGCCTATTCTACCACTCACTCGTCTAGGCAAAGTCAGGGTCGAATTGGTGTGTTGGATTAAGGAACACTATTGTCGGTTCAATCATCCTCAACCACCAGACTCCTTTCCTCTGCCGACACAGGGGTGCAACTAACGGCAAACGGTGGCTCAATTTGGTCGTCTCTTACGACCAGCAATCAGGGTAACATGGACTTTATTCGACCCCTGTCCAAAAGAGCCATTAGCATTACCCAGGACCTACCACGAGGAGGTTGCTCTTCATATTTGTTAGAAAAACATACTTCTTATCAGATTATTATTTCAAACCTAATGATAAACAGTGAAAATTGAAAAATGTGGTGGAAATTAGTTAACAATTACCTGAAAAAGAGAAGTAAATGAATGTATCTGTCCACTATATGGTATTTCCTTTGCATAAGATGGGCAGTGTAAACGAATGTCACAATTATAGGTCCATTGTACTTACGAGCAGTATTGGGAAGATATTTGAAAAAAGCGTATTCAAATATGTTTGTAACTTTTTTCGGACCAATAATGTCTTAACAGATTAATCAGGATTTATGCCGGGTGATTGTACGGTTTATCAACTGATATATCTATATCTAAATGCTTTAGATAATGGAAAAGATGTAAAAGCTGTTTTCTGTGACAGTAGTTAAGCTCTTGACAAAGTCTGACATAAGGACATATTGTTGAAATTAGAGGCTTATGGGACTCACTCTCTACCGGGATCGACTGTCTATCGTGGAAATGGTAGTTGATGAAGACCAACTTCCCGTTGAGCTTGGACAGGCCTTGCCCCCTGTGTGATATTGTGGGATGAATATTTCTTATTACCTGTTAGTGTATTTGGATTAATAAAAGTACACTAATTCATACTTGTCTTTTTTCAAATAAAGCTGGAGTCTGACGAAACAGTTATCTGTGACAAACAATTTTGAGCTGATATGCATTATGCTGTGAGACATGATTTAAAAAACGTTAGGAACATTTCTGACATTTTGTACAAACTAGCAAGCATTATACTTATGGTTACTTGTTATTTTAACGTCTTTTGGCATGACGCGGTCGGGGATCGAACCCGCGCCCTTCCGCTCTCCGGGCGGACGCTCTAACCACTACACCACTGAGGTGGTCATGTAAAATGTGAACGTAAGCTGCATGTTAAGATTCAACTGACCGTGAATTGTATTTTTCTTGTTGCATATGATATCACGTGCAGTGATCTACGGAATTCCATTTTGATGAAACGCATCAAACAAAACACAGGGTCCCATTAGTCGTTTCTAACAACGAGCATGGTTGCCAGTGTTACGTGGCAGTGTTATTAATTGTAAAACAAATATTGTAGTTGTAATGCATTATTTTTGTTGACATTCAGCAGAAGGCTGTGTAAGCTTGAAACTACAAGAAGACCTGAGTGTAGTGGCTTATCGAAAAGCATTTCAGTAATAATAATTATTATTTAGTGAACTGCAAAAGAAACGTCACCTTTCAAAACAAAAGGCAAAATTTTGTTCTTACAAGGAGGTGTTATGAATGTACCGTTTTGTTAACATGTTTTTCAATTGAAATTGACAGTTATTACCAACATCAGTGTGTTTTCCGATGAAAATGCATATTAACCAAACGCATCTAAGACGGCAGGCGTGTTGAAAGGTTCCATATGACTTTCGTGAAAATGAAAATGCACGTGCACGTTGTGACAACCCTACCCGATGAAAGCTAGTCCCAAACTCGCCTGAAATCGTTCTTGTTTTTACAATGTACAGACTACAGGTGCGGTATCAGGCCACTAACAGTAACAACACAATGTCAAGACCGACAGATTGTACGCAACCATCTGCAGGATCGCTTCAGCAGAGCGACGGAAACAGCATGCCAGACCATAAGGACTCACAACATACCCATTGGTGCCGAAACAGTGCTCGTCACCACCAAGACCGACTGCATTGGGCAACTCAGCATCGAAATTCGCGTCATCGACAATGGCGAACTGTGTTTTTTTCTGATGAAAGTCTATATTGTGTTTCGACTGCCGATGAAAGCAGAGTGAAAGTATGGTGACGGCTTGGGAACCGTTGTCCAATGAGTGTATAGCTGAAGGAGACCATGTCCAAGCATCATGGTGTGGGGTGCAATCGGTCTGAACGGCAGAGTTAGCCTCGTGGTGTTACAGAATCTCGGTCCAGGACGAGGGAATGGCGTGACCCCACGTTGTACCACATTTTGGACGTGACAAAAATTACATCTTCCTGCAAGACAACTCTCATGCCCACACTGCCAGAGCTACATTGGACTTCCTAAGACAACATGGCATCAAACCTTACTATGGCCTTCACTCAGTATGGATTTAGTCCAATAGAACACCTTTGGGACGATTTTCAAACAAGACTGAATGATCTCCTACCAAGGCCGACAACTGTGGCTGGACTAGATCAGGCATTGCGCAGAGTATGGACCCAAGTGCCTATGGCCTTCACCAACCGGCTAAATCATGCAATTTACAGACGATGCAAAGCCGTCATTGATGCCCATGGAGGCCACATACGATACTGACTTTGAGGTGTTCAAATGGTACCATTTTTGGATTCTGTTTGTTTGAACTCAAAATGTGATTCCTGAAACTGCGTTAACCCTAATTGTGAATTTTGAACAAATTCCTCCTTTTGATCATTAATTAGAGCAATTTAAAAGTGTGTGCTTTAAGAAACCTCCATCTGTGTGGCATTTCTTTTGCGGTTCAGTATAATAATGAACGTGAGACGAATTCCTGATCTTGTCCTTTTTCATAAAGCCAATGAATTTATTTATTCATATAATTGAATATTCTGTCCCTTTTATCAACAATGTGATTGACAAGAGACTCAGGAATATGTCTCACTATGTAGGCGAAACATCAACACCCCTCAAAGCCCAAATCAAAGCGCATCAGACCCGAGTATTAAAACTTGACTCCAAATCAGCCCTATCAGATCACATCCAAGACAATACTAACCACTGTATCCAGTGTGACAGAACCCAAACCCTAAACAACCAACCTCAAAGACGGTAAAATCAGGAAACTCTAAGAGGCCATCTACATCGAAAGACTCCAGTCATCAATCAACCGTGACCAAGGTTATTACATACCTCCTGCATGCTACCATCTCGTCAAAGATCCTTATTATTGATAATCCCCCCTCTATGTAAACTACAGGCATCACTATCCCTTTGTTTATACTGCAGGATTCATTTGTTTACGCTTCTATCTACATAGGTGATGTGCTGTTATTGTTATTGGCACGTCGGCAATATTTCAGCCATATTGTTACTAATAAAGTAATAAATAACCAATAAACGCAATTAAATTATGAAAAAACCGTCGACAAAGGACAGTAAATGAAGTAGATAATCATAGTTAGAGAATTAAAACTAGATAGTAACTCGACAACGAATGGTATGGACTTACAACTTCGTTGTCATGTTACCATCCAATTTGTAAATGCCAATCAAGCATCTAGAAAGTAACTTTTAAAATTAGATAAATAACACATACAGTATGATATAAAAACGGGCTGGAGATCACAGTAACTGAAGACAGATCACCATGCTGGGGACCATGGGGACTTACAGTACTTTTGCTATCTGAATGGACCCATCCTGCCACTGGATCATACTCTGCTCTCGATCTATCACTTACAGATTCTAATCTTTCAAATGAGTTCAAATGGTCGGTCCATGACGACCTTTGTGGAAGCGACCACTTCCCAACAATTCTTACTCCTATCAACCCCACGGATGAACCACCATCAACAAGATGGAACTTTACTAAGGCCAATTGGCCATTATTCCAAACCCTATGTTCAGAAAAACTAAAGCCGGACAACTTCAGGAATGTTCCTGACCCCATGGAACTATTTTCAGACGTCCTAAATGCCATCGGAGACAAAAGTATTCCTAAGTCCTCTGCAAACCCGCACATACGCAAACCATGGTTTGATACAAACTGCAAACAAGCTAGGAAAAATAGGAAGAAGGCGGAAAAAATATTTCCGACAACATCCTACAGTGCATAACCTGAATGCTGTTAAAATGACAAATGCCATGGCAAGACGTACCTTCAAACAAACTAAACGCCGGTCATGGAGGAAATATGTGTCCAAAAAACAACTCCCGCACACCCATGTCCAAGGTGTGGAACATGATTCAAAAGATCAAGGGCAAAGGGTCAAAATCAGGAGTTCACCATCTAAAAGGTGTGAACAAATAAATCTGAAATTGCAAACAAACTTGGGGAAACTTTGGCAAACCACTCCTCCTCCTCAAATTATAACCCCCAATTCCAGAAATACCAAACCCAACAAGAAAAGAAACCAGTCAATTTTAACTCTGATAATGGGGAGGATTACAACGAAACGTTTTCCCCTCCATGAATTACGTACTGCCCTAGGACAGGCTCACGACACTGCGGCAGGAGCTGATGAAATCCATTATCAGCTTCTGAAACACCTCCCTGACACAGGCTTGGAAACACTCCTAAATATATTTGATGACATCTGGACATCCGGACACTTCCCTCCTTCGTGGCACAATGCCATTATCATCCCTATACCAAAACCCGGCCGCGACCATACTGATCCCTCAAACTACCGTCCTATATCACTAACTAGCTGCGTTTGCAAAACCATGGAGCGCATGGTCAACAATCGATTAATCTGGTACTTGGAGACCTATATCCTCCTCAGTGACCTCCAATGTGCTTTCCGAAAAAACCGAAGTACCATTGACCATCTGGTGCGTCTGGAATCATTCATCAAAAACTCCATTGTCAACAAACAACATACCGTATTTTTCTTTTTCGACTTAGAAAAAGCATATGATACAACGTGGAAACATGGTATCCTAAAAGATTTATACGAGTTTGGATTGAGGGGTAGACTACCACAATGACATCGTCCTCTGCTGGTTGCCGGGTCACGTCGGCATAGCTGGCACTAAGGCCGATGCTACAGCAAAAGCAGCTCTTGAAAATGGGGATGGGGATTGACCCCCCATATGTCTATCCTGCGATGAGACTTTCACCGTCAAGCATATTCTGCTTGACTGTGTGGACTTTACATCTGCAAGGGACTC
Organism: Haliotis rubra; assembly: GCF_003918875.1. Taxonomy (NCBI): domain Eukaryota; kingdom Metazoa; phylum Mollusca; class Gastropoda; order Lepetellida; family Haliotidae; genus Haliotis; species Haliotis rubra. The sequence goes on along the minus strand of NW_025765624.1, from coordinate 105,540 downwards.
GCATTATCACGCAACCATTCTGAAAGATCTGTTTTCCAGCGTGAGCTCTCATCTGATACTGAACTACCTGAGGGAAGTTGATCTGTATCATAAATTGTAACTGTGTAATGTCACTGACGAATTTACCTGCTTTTCAATTTAGTGCTATGACATTCTCTGTTCCAAAATGACAATGTAATGAATGTGTGTCTTTGAAACGAAACCACTTTGTACTTACAATGTATATTAATGCAGACTTGTTCTCGTCACTATATGGCTGGAATAATGCCGATGTGACGTAAAGCCCAACTCAACTCAACTCCTAGCCGAATTTGCATCATCCCTTCAGCTGTTGGTGATTGTAGGTAAATTTAGCCATTACTCAAAATCACAAAAAATGCTACGTTCTAAAGTGTTTGGTTAGCTTACTTAACTTCTTTGAGAGGCATGTAAAACTTGGAGCGGTAAGGAATGATACCAATATATGGACGAACAACTTCTTTATTGCTGTGAGAGCGGTGTAGGTACTAAAGGGAGATAACTGAAGAATGTTCTGCATTAGTGGGGTTTAATTATACCTTAAGGGGAGGATTGAAGTTTTACAAACATATTCTATTGTTGTGGTTATGTAACAATGACATAAGCGCAGTTCACGTTGAAATTAACGTATTTTTTCCACACCATCCTGAGGCTAGAGAATAATCAACCGTTCGTCAATTGTGAAGTTCAGGTGTCAAAAAGAAGGCACAAAGTAAGAAAGTTCATTGTTTGCAAGGTGCACAGTACGTGACATCAAATTTTATGGAAAGTGCTTTGTTATATGTTTATTTAAGGTTATTTTGCAAATAGCTTATATTTTATACAATTTCATGTTATACACAGTTACCTTTTTTTCCGTCGGTATACATCAAATTAAACCAACCATTGGTAATACCTGCTTGGGTTGTCAGTCTAGCTTTGAGGAGGTCGTCTTAATACGATGCCGCATTGGTCATTCACGTTATAAGCTAACTATTTATCAAAACGTGAATATCTTCCTTTCTGTATCCCTTGTGATGGATGAATTAGTCAAGAATGTTCTGCTTGATTGTGTACATCTTTTCATAACATGCGATAACTATTTCAAAGTTTCAACCGTGAAGGTTCTATTTACTATAAATTATCGTCTAATTATACATCTTTTAAACCTTAAATTCAGATCAATATGGTTTGTATAAAACATGATTTATTCTGGTTGGTCGAATTCATTTGATAGCTAAGATTGTTTGTGACTGTACGCTGAAAGTCGGTTAAATCAAAGTAGTATGAAATGATTGTGTCTGCCTGAGAGGGTACGTAAAGTATATTTACCATGCTTTTAATCGTAGAATTTGTGTTCAACTTAATTCGTGAAAAATCACTAACATCTGAAGGGATAGTGTAAATCAAGCAAGAGTCCATGCAGGTAGCAAAGGTACTCTTAAGACCCCATGGACTCTGGTATGGCGATCTACCTTTAGTATTTGGCGATCTATATCCCATTATCTATTTTATAATTATTGTTTCATGGTACGCACGCGCACGCACGCAGGCACACACCATTAAGAAAGTAGGGGATATACCATTTTGCAAGCATACCACTAGCCAATGCCAATGCATATGAGAAAAGGTAATATATATCCATACAGATGAAACAGTTCCAAAAGAAATTGAATATATTGTCACATTTTCCCTTTATTTCTCTTCATCATATGTTTCCTCCTTGGCTTCACCATTTGCATTTTATCAATCTTGTAAATCCAATATCCCCTACCTTTTTTTTATATATATAAACAACACTCATAGACACAACATGGCTCATATAATGTTGATGTGACTTTTGAAATTTAACTTACTCACTTAACTTATTCACTTTATCTTGGCTGTGAGGATCCCTCCTGTCTATCATCTTCACACCAAGAGAACAAAAAGAGAACGACTGAGCAGAACATCAATCTTTTACAGTGTCAGAATACAAAAATACATAAAACGACCTTTGCTAATCGAGTGAAATAAAATCATGTGTACATCAAATGGCAGTTTCGAACGCTGCCAACTCATGCATACAAGTGGTTGACAGTTACGTCTACTCAAACACTGTATGATATTCTCTTTGCTTTGTAGTCACGAGGGAGACATGAAGAAGTACTAAGTCCAAAAGTACTTAGCGTTGCAAATAGGTCTAGTTCTTTTGCAGAAGGATCGTAGTCTCAACACAAAATGAGAAGATGTATGTAATCTGTTTGCAGTGTACGGTTGATGAATGTCATTTTAAACAAAAAGTAAATCAAATAAATTGAAATTTAAAATTTTAAACCATTTGTTTAAAGTGAAATTCATTGGTACGATTTCAATGCAAACAGACTATAGTATGCTCGTACGAGTAACCTTTTATTCATCATCTTGTGTTATACAGACATGGTAATTGATGTCACATGTCCAAGTGTTACTATATGGCTGAAACAATGCCCTGTTGGTTCTTTAACTCCCCCAAAGGACTGCTATGCTGTTGTGGTCACCTGTACTCCCATGGCTCTCTTTGTCAGAATGGCAATACAGCTTCTGAACGTCCTGATAGAACTATTACCATGATTACAGTCTGTTACTAATTGTTGAGATAGATAGACAGATGCTATGACTCCAACTCTTAAACGTTCCAACAAATGGAGGATGCCGGTGAGTCAATTATCAAAGCCACTGTCTAATGCATTTAATGGTGAAAGCACGCCAACCTATAGCCGCACTCAAGTGTTACACATGGAATATAAGTTTGTTTGTCTTTTCATATCAGACCCGTTTAGATTCGGGTCAGAATTGATATTCAGAAGCCCATGCTAATTGTAAGAGGCATGTAAACATATCGGGTGGTCAGGTTTGCTGATTTTGTTGATACATGTCGTGGTATCCCGGTATTGTGTGGGTTGATAGTGAAGTCAGTGTTTTAAATCATAATCCATGATCTATGCAGCTGAGATAGGATCACATGCAAGCCAAGGCAGCGACTCTGACGACTCCGTCCCGTTAGTTTCCTCTTACTTGTGAGTTGCTGAGCATCAAATCTAACCCTGATCTCCTTGGGTGAAAACAAAGACAACACAATCTAATATAATCCCCTCTGTATTATTACCACACCTTTATACAATCAACACTATAAAGACTTTCTTATTCTTGAAGACTTGCCTTTACACGGACACTGTACACCAATTGCTTGATAAACGTGTCAGAAACAAACAGTGAAACATCTCTCTTGACTGTTAAAAAGTAGTTCGTCCTTGTATCTTTATTTTATCATTCCAAAGTTCTTTGTCCTCTATTTTCCAATAACTTGTTTGAAAGTCTCATCTTTATTATAAATCTGTTTTATTGACTGATATATTGTTATAGAGTGTGTTGTTGGACTACGAGAATAAACGATTTCACCCCATAGTCAGTATCTTCGAATTTTTATATTCATGCAACAATATGGCTATAAAATTGAACCCCCTTTAGCGAACAATGTATTCCATAGTAAAGATCCAGTAGTAATGGCTCCAAGTCAAGTCTTTCAAATGTTTTAACTCATTCATCTGATGGATTGCTTTTGGTTGATATGTAAATATGTTCTTGTCTTGGTAAAAAACATGCCAACCATTGAGATATTGTTACAAAACTAAGAATTGGTGCCTTGAAACGTGTTTTTATTTTCTAAATTGATAAAAATGTAGACATTGAAATATTTTTAAAAGAGAGTTACAATTTATCATCACATCCGCAATATTTCAGCTTTATTGTGACGAGTGAAATGTATGCGACAATAAGCAATAGATTATAACGGTATAAAATCCTGTTGTTAAAGGACAGTATAGCAACTAGAACATCACATTTTATTTAAAACTATACTCTTCAAAAAAGGAAATGCATAGGTGACTTTGAGAATATTGGCCTCGTGTAGATGCGGCAAAACAATACAAATATACAATTTCTTTCCCAAACGTCATCTTTGTGTGATTGTAAACAGTTTCAGCGCCAAAAGGCGGCAATTCAACTTTTTTCTTTGTGTCTGAAGCTTTTGACAAAAATATTTGCCAAAACAAACATGCAAAACAAAATGCACGTAAGGGGGTCAAGAATGTGGGATCGATCACTACAAATAGAAATTAATTGTTCTCGTCACGATGTGGCTGAAATATTGCCGATGTGACGTTAAATTTTAACTCACTCTCGCTCACTCAGTACAAATAGGCAAACATTGTGTTTAATTTTGTCATTCGTTTTTGAAGGCAAAAGAGAAAATCATCATGCCATGACTGAGTGGCGCCAATCGAAACATCGCCATAGGACGTCTTGAAGCTGAGGAGCCGCAGTCCGCAGTTGCCCATTATTTCAATGTTCATTGGAGCACCATGTCTCGCCTTTGGGATTGTTACTTGCAGACAAATTCCGCCCACGATCGCCCCAGAAGCAGCTGTCCAAAGTTAGCACCCAAGTCCAGGACCGCTACATCCGGGTCACTTATTTGCCTCATCGTCTTGCGACAGCAATGGAGACTGGTTTGAGAGGTTTGAGAAGTATTTCCGACCAAGCTGGCAGGAAGGGGTTGCGTGAAGTGGAGATTCGACCAAGAAGGCCAGTTGTTGCCCCTGATTTGAGAGACTTCAATCGGCGCAATCGATTGCTCGGGTGTCGTAGAGTACTGAACTGTCACCTGAGAAACTGGAGGCGAGTCTGGTTCAGTGATGACTCACGATTTTTTCTTCACAGGCAAGATGGAAGACAACGCGTTTACCGTCGGATAAATCAACATTTTGCTCCTAATTGCATTCGACAGATTCAGGTTGAATTATTGTCATGGTATGGGGTGAGATATCCTACAAACAAAGATCTGATTGGTGGTTCAGGGGATGTTGACAGCAAATCCGTACATCAACGAAGTCCGTGCACGTCACATGCTTCCGATTACAGACCAACAGAGTGAGTTGTTCCAGCATGACAATGCTACTTCTACTCAACCAGAGACATTCCACTCCGTGTCTGGCATGCCGTAGCAGGAAATAACAACAGAATTAAAAGATGGAGGAGTCTTCGGTTAAACGTTTTACAAGAAAGAAGGATGATTCTCCATTTGAACCCCAAAATACATACTTGTTCATATTTGCCAGATCACCATTGACACAATCCACTCCGATGCCTTCAGTTTGGCCACAATTACTTCGCCAACGCTGTGGCGATAACCATGATTATACTGACTGCCACCAAGCACTAAATGTGTAAACTCTGGTGGCCAACATATGGTCTGTCCTATTTGGCAAAATGACAAAAGAATTCTGAAACTAACATGTTAGAAACACATAACATTCAGAAAAAGCCAGGACGCAACTTACTCCTTCGTCAGCTCCTCGGTCCACATTAAATTATGATGCTGTTGTTTCCAAGTCAGCTCAAATTTTGTGTTTCATGTTAGACGGAGTTGACTTAGATCCATTCGGTACAACCCATTGCAAATGAACCTGTCATCATGGTTGACGGTCAGACAGAACATCATTCATGGTGGTGTTCATCTAAATACTAATCTGCAAGCCGTAGCTAGTCTTTACATTTACTCTGTGCTCTTTGTATATTCCATCTTCATCTACTCTTTGACAATGTGATCTTCAAAATCTGCATGATCAATTTCTTAAGCCCTGCGTCATCATGGGCGATATGAACGGGCACAACCTTCTATGGGGAAGTACAAATACAAACATTAATGGCAAGATTTTATTTCTGATAACAATTTGTGTTAACAAGCACCTATTTACATCCTACTTCAGGAACAAAGCCGGGCAGGATTTACGTGTCCTGTGTTCAGAAACACCAACCTCAACTTGAATTGAATTGGATCGAGGAATTGTTTCATCATACATTCGACAAGAAAATAACCAGAAAGAAGTCGGGTGATATACTTCACCTCTCCACAATATCCATGAATAACCTTAGAAATGGCAAAGGGGTTTGGTTTTCATCGGTAAATGATCTTTTGTTTCGACAGCCAGACATTGAGCCCCGGTATCAAAGTTTGTCACAGTCTCATCAGATGAACTTGAATCTAAATGTCTACGCATGCAACCAGTATAATTATGAGCCATGGTGAAAGTAAATTGTTCATTAACCCTGCTCCCAACCCACCATTGACTGTCAACAATGACTGTGTTTAATAGCATCAGATATCCAAGATGCAAACACCAGAGACACAAAGGTTGACATACTGACGCAAATATGATGCAGATAAAGGTATTTGTATACAACATTAATAATAATAATAGACTATTTATTTGATGCATATATCCACGTCTGTGACATGCTCAAAGCGAACAAAAGGTGAGGTGGTGAGGTGAAATTTGGTTTTACGTCGTGCATGAGAACATTTCGCTCATATGACGACGTGCATGCGTCTGTATGTGTATCGTATGTGCGGCTGCTTGTACTAGCCCAGACTGAAGCTGGGTTTATGGTGCTAGCCCACTGAGATACCATGCTGCAGTGAAGCATGAATACCCCACTCAGACACATTGTACTGACTCCGAGCCGACCAGTCCTTGTTGTACCCATTAATGCCGAGCGCCAGGCAGGGACCAACAAGTACCATATTTTAACGTCTTTAAATATGACGCGGTCGGGGATCGAACCACGACCTTCCGCTCTCCCGGAGGACGCTCTAACCACTACACCACGGAGGCAGTCTGCACAAAAAGGAGTTCCGGAGTCACTTTTTACTTGTACGTCAAAGAAGAGAGTATTAGGGAGTCACTGGTGAAAAGCTAATTTGAAGAGGGAGGCCATGAGTTGAGCTGAGTTGAGTTGGGCTTTACGTCACATCGGCATTATTCCAGCCATATAGTGATGAGAACGAGTCTGCATTAATACACATTGTAAGTACAAAGTCAAAATTAGTTTTGTTGCAAAGACATATATACTGTATATATTCATTACATTGTCATTTAAAAACAGAGAATGTCATAGCACTAAATTTAAAAGCAGGCAATTCGTTAGTCTATTACACAGTTACAATTTATGATATAGATCAACTTCCCTCAGGTAGTTCACTATCAGATGAGCGCTCACGCGGGAGAACAGATCTTTCAGATTTGTTGCATGATAATGCGAGTCTCTTTGCAGACGATAAGTCAACACAGTCAGCAGATAGTCATGTGTAAAACCGACTGTGGCCAATACGACATCGTCGTACAATTACCTCACCACGTCTCGACTGAAAACCCCAGTAGGTATAACCAATTGTTCGCTCCATTTCATGAAGTTTGTTTCTTCCTATTGGAGTGTCCCACCTTTTGCATGAGGTCCCGAGTATAATTTTTCATGGTGGGTTTGATATCACTGTACGGGATTAGCAGTGGAGATAAGGGCTTGTCAAGAGCTGCTTTTGCTGCAGCATCGGCCTTTGTGTTACCTGCTATGCCGACGTGACCCGGCAACCAGCAAAGGATGATGTCACATTGGCCAGTAGAAAGGTCGTTGTAAAGTTCTAAAATGTCCAGGATGTTTGGGTTACTTGAAGTAACATTTTGAAGTGCTTGAAGGCAAGATAATGAATCTGTAAAACGATGAAGTTTTTGGAATGATTCTGCTGTTGAATGTAGGTCAAAGCTGAGAAGATAGCTTTTGGCCACATCGGTAAAAATGGAACTGTTGTCGGGGAATTTTAGAGGGAGACAGTCTTGGATCAATCACTGTAGCACTGGCAACTTGGCCATCGTCCTTGGATCCGTCTGTGAATATGGATCTATGGGAATTATACATTGAACGTAACTGGTTGTATTACTGTTGGAGTGAGTGAGTTATTATTTAACGTCACAACGGCAATATTTCAGCCATATCGTGACGAGAACGCTTGACATTGAAATAGAATATATATAGAGATTATAAAACCTGCCGACAAAGGACAGTAAAGCAACTAGAGTATCACAGATATATATGTAAAACTAGTAATTGAATCTAAAACATTTTAACTATAGGGGACAACACAATATAAAATGGGCTATAAATCGCTAACAACTGAAGGTAGATCACCATACTAGAGACCATGGGGACTTACAGTACATTTGCTTCCTGCATGGGCCCTAGCTGGATTTACATCATCCCCTCAGCTGTTAGCAATTGAGATATATCTGGCCATACATTAAAATTACACATATTCTACGATTACAAAACGGAAAGTTGAAATTTACTTTGAATGTTTTGGGACTTACGTATCCTCTCAGGAGGACAATAATTTTACAGTACTTTAACCCCCTCGAGGATACAGTCACTCACAATCTGTGTTACTAATTCAAACTTCCAATCATAAAATATTTAGCTATTTACAAATCTGTTAACAAATTTAATTCTTTTAAAAAAGCAATAATTAAATGAGGACTTATATTAGTAAAAGATCCTTCATAGTTCGGGATTTGAAAAAGATATCCCTTGTGATGGAGTACGAAACGGAGGTTCCTCACCTTTTGATAGGTACTCATGCGTATATCTCGCGTGGCCAATACGACATCGTCGTATGATGACCTCTTCAAATCTGGACTGACAACCCAAGTAGTAAGTGTAACTGATATAGGGTTTTATTTCATGTAATTTATTGACACCTACTTGGGTGTCCCACTTCTTTTGCATCAGATCACGGATATAAGATCTTATAGCAGCTTTGTAATCAGAGTATGGGATAAGAAGTGGTGTCACAGATTTGTTGAGTGCTGCCTTAGCAGCAATATCAGCCATTGTGTTCCCAGAAATGCCAACGTGGCTGGGTAACCAACAAAAGACGATGTCGCATTGGCCAGTAGCAAGTTCATTGTACAATTCAATAATTTCTAATAAAAGTGGATGTTTGCAAGAAAGATTTTTAATAGCCTGAAGACACGAAAGATAATCTGAAGTGATTATACATTGTTTATATTTACGGTGTTTATTAATATATATAAGAGCTGTTAAGATGGCGTTTTGCTTCTGCAGTAACTATAGAGCTGTTATCCGGTATTCTAGAATATTCTAGACACCGTCCTTGGATCCATCTGTAAATAAGGATTTGTATGTATTATATTTATTTCTTAATTGACTAAATTCTTGTTTATTCTGTAATTCATTTGTTTCTGATTTTTTAAATGTAGTTAATGTTAGGTCAACTTGTGGCCTAACCAATTGCCAAGGCGGAGAAGAAAGAAGACGGAAAGGAGCTATATGTTCTAGCTCAATCCCAGCAGCAGAAAGGAAAGGTTTCACTCTTATACCAAGAGGCGGAACAAGAGAAGGCTTCTTGTTATACAGATCTTCATATAGTGGATGAAAGACACAGTTAAATGCAGGGTTTGACTCATATGAAAAAAGATTTGTAATATACTGTAATGTGAATTTTATACGGCGTTGTGTAAGAGATGGCTCATCAGCCTCGACGTATAGGCTGTCAACAGGTGAAGTTCTAAAGGAACCAAGACATAGTCTTAGACCTTGGTGGTGGACAGAATCTAATAGTTTTAGATTACTGTTGCAGGCTCCACCATACACGATGGAGCCATAATCAAGTTTGGAGCGTACCAATGATCGATATAATTGTAGGAGGGCAGCTTGATCCCTCCCTACTTAGAATTGGAAACGACTTTCAACAAGTCAAGTGCCTTCAAGCATTTAGTTTTTAGGGACTTGATATTGGGAAGAAAACGTAGATGCGAGTCAAAAATTAAACCCAAGAACTTGGCCTCCTTTACAACTTTGATGGGAGTGCCATTGAGGACCAGTTCAGGGTCTTTATGCGGTTTATATTTTCTACAAAATGTATACAATTAGTTTTGAATTTAGACAATTTAAAGCCATTTTCAAGACACCATTTATGTATTTTATTTACACACAGCTGCATTTGCCGTTCAATAGTATGCATATTCTTACCGCGACAAGAAATATTTAAATCATCCACAAAAGTGATCCATCAATTGAATCGTTTAAAACCTTTGATAAACTGTTAATCTTGATGCTAAAGAGTGTTACAGACAATATACTGCCTTGCGGGCCTCTCGGATCCTGATTATAATGGTCAGACAGGGTAGAACCCACTCGGACTTGAAATTGCCTGTCATTTAAAAGTTGGAAAAAAAAGTGAGGCAAACGGCCTCGTAATCCAAAGTCATGTAAATCTTTTAAAATCCCATGTTTTTCCATGTTGTGTCGTATGCTTTTCTAAATCGAAAAGATCGACACTGCATGCTATTGATTAATTATGGAATTTTTCACAAAAGATTCTAAGCGCACTAAATGATCGATTGTAGTACGGTTTTTACGGAAACCACATTGTATATTAGTTAGAAGGTTATTGGTTTCCAAGTACCAAACAAGTCGATTATTTATCACGCGTTACATGGTCTTGCAAACACAGCTAGTTAGTGAAATTGACCTATAATTAGAAGGATCAGTATGATCACGTCAAGGTTTAGGGATGGGCACAATTATAGCATCACGCCACGACGAAGGAAATTGTCCAGATGTCCAAATGTCATCAAAAATAGATAAGAGCGTCTCTAAACATGATTCAGGTAAGTGTTTCAGGAGTTGATAATGTATACCATCAGCTCCTGAAGCAGTATCGTGAGCTTGGTCAAGAGCAGTATGAAGCTCATGTATCGAAAAGGTTTCATTGTAGTCTTCCCCATTGTCTGAATTGAAATTAATAGGTTTCTGTTCCTGCTGTTTTTGATATTTCTGGAATTCAGGTACATAGTTAGATGAGGAAGAATGTTTTGCCAAAGTTTTTCCAAGTTTATTTGCTATGTCAGATTTATCAGTTAATAATTCATCTCCATTTTTGAGATGCTTAACGCTAGATTTAGAGCCCTTACCTTTTATTTTCTGGAACATGTTCCACTCCTTTGATATCGGCGTGCGCGAATTGATGTTTGAGACATAGTTTCGCCAAGATTGGCTTTTACTTTGTTTAAAAGTACGCCGTGCTTTAGCATTTAAAATTATAAATTTGTTTAAATTGTGGACCATATGATGGCAACGGAAATAATGTTCAGCTTTCTTCCGTGCCTTGCAAGCTTGTTTACATTCAGCGTTAAACCATGGTTTACGTTCATGAGGGACTTCAGAGGATTTGGGGATACCCTTGTCAGCTATGTGTCTGAGCTCATCTGAAAAACATTTGATAGCATCAGGAAGATCATGAAAAAGTTCAGGTTTGAGTTTGTCAGCACAGAAAGTTTCATATAAAGGCCAGTTAGCCTTCTTAAAGTTCCATCTTGATGATGGAGGAACATCAGACGGATTCACGGGTTTTAGAATTGTTGGGAAATGATCACTTCCACACAGGTCGTCGTGGACTGACCACTCAAATTCATTCAATAAGTCTGAGTCAGTAATTGATAAATCAAGAGCTGAAGAAGTTCCTGTGCCAGGATGTAAATATGTGCTAGAACCATCATTATATATGCATAAATCATTGTCTGAACAAAACTCTTCTAAAAGTTTACCTTTAGCATTAGTTGTTGTACCACCCCAGAGCGGGTTGTGGCCATTTACATCTCCCATAATGATACAAGGTTTTGGGAGTTGGTCATATAAATTTTGAAGGTCAGTCTTCTGAAGAGTTGAAGACGGTGAGATGTACAAAGAGCATAATGTGAACGCAACATGTAACGTCAGTCGTACGGCAAACGCCCGGAGACCGGTATTAAGTATAACAGGGCTATGGATAACATTTTGTTTGATAAGGATCGAAGATCCTCCAGTGGCCCGATCACCTGGAGGTGAAAAGGAATGGTATGCATTGAAATGACGCAAATCAAATGTATCCGTCTGTTTTAAATATGTCTCCTGGAGACAAGTGGATGATGGTGTGAAGTCCTGGACTAATAGTTGCAAATCATTGAAATTATTCCTTAGCCCTCTGCAGTTCCACTGTACAAGATTAATAGAAGACATTATCTTTTGGGGATTTATTGGGGATCTACCCCGCACTTGTTTTGACGGCGACAAACTATGTTCCCTAGAATGGACGTTTTCAGATACGTCCATGTCCTCAAGAGATCCATATTTGTTGAACAACTAAATTTTATTTTGCGACCCCTTTGGAGCTCTGCCACTTTGTTTCTTGTTAGCATCAATTTGTTGATTGTCAGATGACGATTGAGTGAGTCAGCGTGATTGAGAGGATGATTTATGATCAGAAGTAGATTTTGACGTACCAGGAAGTGATTCCCTCAGCCTGAGATGATATCGCAGGGTACAAATTCTGTGGAGATTCCCCTTTGACCCAAGTCAAGGTTGTTTTGGCAGCTAGTGGATGATTTTGGTATTTTAGAGGTAGACTCAGATGGTGTTTTGGCTACTGCAGGCATAACTCTCTCGAAGGTCGGATCTCTTTACCAGTTTTTTGCCTCAGAAAAGTGATATTTTGGGTAAATTTGATTTTGTTATTTGCCATTTGCTCTTTCCAACTGGGACACTCTTTAGAAAAGCTGAATGGTCGCCCGAGCAGTTGGTGCATTTTTAAAAGTACTGATACAATCTTCTGTTGTGTGTGTCTTCTCACCACAGTGAGCACACACAACAGACAATGTACTAAGTATTTACACCGTGTCCATATTTCTGGCATTTAAAAACACCTGAGTGGGTTAGGGATGTAGGTGTCAACGGGAATGTTACAGTAACCTGCCTTCAGCGATTTGGGGAGCATTTGGAGATGAAAAGGAAAACAGATAGGTATTCGTTCTGAAAGTTCCATTGTTTTTCGGGTTGTAAAGCGCTTAACATAAAGAACACCTTGATCTTTCATCTCTGATACTATGTCACGTTCCGTGATATCATCAAACAATCGATCCCGGTCTCTGACGATTCCTTTACTTGTTTTCAAAGTTTTGTGAGCAGAGACCGAGACCTGAATGCCAACGAACAATTCTGTATTGATCAAGTTTTTTCGCGCATTCAGCTAGCAGCGCACGTGAACGGAGACGTTTAATGTTCTTTACATCCCCAGCAATACCTGAATACCCTTAGATACTGATAAAGGGTTCAACTTTAATGGAGTCTTGTCTAGAGTCTCGAATACAAGGAAACCTGGCCAATACTCAATCGATTTAGGCAGTCTGTTGTCATCATCAACGTTTTTTTTTTGTTGGTGTTTCATAAGCCATGGTTATTTTGTTAGATTTCATCATCAGAGCTCCCACCCACCACGGAGTATCACAAGGACAATGCTAAAAACAAGCGGATCTCCGACTTGCAGCACCAAGGATACCCGGATGACATACTCCAGCAGAAAAATTAAAAGATTAATGAATCCACGAGATTGGCCCATGAGCCACCGCCTTCTGGGCATACGACTCTAGGCAAAACACATACATGAAATTGTGCAGTTGAAATTCAGAAATTCAAAGTTCAAAAATTGCCAAGACTTAAAAATATCAAATAATAATTCTCAAATTTTGTGCAACATTTTACAGTTGGCGTGACCAGCCGATTGATTGAACCGGGCCAGTTCAACAACCCGTCTAGGTGAAGTAAGGGGCAAAGTGGTGTGTTGGGCAAAGGAACACTGTTCCTGGAACCAGTGCCCTCAACCACCAGCCTCCCGTCCTCCACCGACACAGGGGCGCAAACCCCACGGCAAACGGGTTGGTGGACTAAATATACCCCCGGGTCCACAACGGAGGGTCGAAGAGCGCTTAGCGTTACCCAGCAGCCTCCACGAGGAGGTGGCTCCTCACGGGTGCTTGTTAGTTGGATGTGTATGGAGACAACAATCGGATAATCTGCTGAAATTCCAGATATTTGAGAATACACCCGTTGTTGCCTCGGTATTTACATAGTTCGAAGGTCATGTTGACAATCCCTTGATATACTGATCAAAACTCGATTATTTGCAGACCTCGGGAATGTAGCATCTTGTGGCGTTAGGAACCATACAGGAGTGACTATGTCCATGCATCCTCTAGCACATGAATCATATTGTGCTGAACCCGCTGGCTTGGCACTATATCACAAGATTGTCGTTACGGTGATTATGAAAGCGGGTTTTCTGTTGTATTGTTAAGTCATGTCTAGTGAAACCTTTGTCGGATTCAATCGTATGGATAAGGCTTTAATACTGTTGACAGAAATGTGACAAAACGCAACACAGAAATTACATTGTTAACAAGTATATTCAAATATAGGTTGTCTTTTACAGTAATTGCGAATACTGCAAAAGACTAAGTGGTATATTATGATAAGCCAAGTTAGTTATGATATGGTTTACAGTTACAACTGTATTAGATAATCTGATATATGAAAGTTCTTCATTTCGCGACAGTCCCACCAAAATAAAAGTCTCATGGATACAACAATGCGTCTCCGATATAATGCACCAGTTGCATGCAACGTGTCTTCAGTTGTGGACACAAGATGATTATGAACACGCCCAAAAGGAACATGAACCGCACGAGAGCGGGACAGGCAGTCCTCGTGACAGGCCGCATCTGAAATAACAACAAGCTTAGAGAATATCTCATTAGCTGCAAGGAATTATCTGTTTATCGAAATGAATTGCGTGTCCCTTTAACGTGTGATAAAGGACAGTATCGGAGTTTCGAGAAGGGCAATCTCAATATAGCACATTGTCATCAGAAAATTGAAGAAAATATACGTACTGTAAAGAAAAAAGAAACCTCACTTATTGGTGAGATGAAGACACCAGGGAGCCTCACCACCCTATCTCGACAGTCGCCTCTTATGGCAAGCAAGGGTTGAAGACCAATTCTAACCCGTATCTTCACGGGTCGATGAAAACATCACCTGTTGTTATCAAGCTGTGACATTGTGCATTGATGACATCATACTATAGATATTTTCAATGTCGTATCGCTTAAATTGATCAATACATTTATCTCTGAAAAATTAAAAAGGTACATGCAAATGTCGGCAGTCGAGACTCCATATCTACCCTTTATAGAATTTAAGGTTCACCACCAAGGTCTAAGACTTTGTCTTGCGTCTTTTAGAACTTCTATTGACAATCTCTACGTCGAGGCCGATGAACCATCTCTTAACCAACGCCGTAGAAAATTCTCCTAACAATATATCACAAAACTATATTCAAACGAGCCTAATCCTGCTTTTAACTCCCTCTATGAGGACCTTTACAACAAGAAATCTTCTCTTGTCCCGCCTCTAGGAATATTAATACAACCTTTCCTTTCTGCGGCCGGCATTGAGCTGGATATTATATCTACTTCCCGCCTTGTTTCTTCTCCTCTTAGGCAATTATTGAGGCCACAAGTTGACCTAACACTGACATCATTTAAAAAGTCAGAAATCAATTAAAAATTTACAATATATACAAGAATTTCATCAATTAAAAAGTAAATATAATACATACAAATCCCTATTTACAGATGGATACAAGGACGGTGGCCCAGCGGCTTGTGCCACTGTCATTGGATCCAAAACAATAGCTTCTCGATTACCAGATCACAGCTCAATTTTCATAGCCGAAGCAAACGCCATATTAAGAGCATTCAAATATAATAATAAACACCCCAGATATAAACAATACATAATTGATTCAGACTCTCGCTCGTGGCTTCAGTCTATTAAAAAGTTATCTGTTAAACATCCACTTTTAATTGAAATTATTGAATTATATAATGATCTTGCAACTGGCCAATACGACATCGTCCTCTGTTGGTTACCCAGCCACGTTGCCATTTCTGGTAACACAATGGCCGATTAGCTGCCAAAGCTGCACTTAACAAATCTGTGATACAACTTCTCATTCCATACTCCGATTACAAAAGCAACCATTAGATGGTACATCCATGATCTGATACAGAAGAAGTGGGATACTCAAGTAAGTGTTAATAAAATTATTGTAACTCCAGCTAGGGTCCATGCAGGAAGCAAAGTCCCCATGGTCCCTAGTATGGTGATCTACCTTCGGTTTTGGCAATCTATTGTGTAACGGCAAGTTTCTTAGCGGTTGACAGTTTGATACATGGGAGTTAGCTCCCTTGTGTACGGATGCTTGAAGCGAGCGGAAAATATGAGTGCGATGTGGTTTGCGAATTTCCAAGTCATGGTGTACTCTGATACAGCATAATGTTGCACGTACTTTATAGTCAGTAGCACTAACAGAGCCAGCACGAACATTGAAGTCTGTGTCGTTATGATTGCGAGACTGTTTGCCCGTGACGGGATTGAATTTTGGACTGCGAATGCGATGATATGTGCAAATGCGAAATACAAATTGACTGGAATCTGACCTCTCCTGTTGTTCTTCGATCTTGGAAACATTACAGTGCAACATTATCAGAGGATACTGTGTCAATTCGAAGGACAAGAAGGTACGTTGGTGACATTTCGAAGGAATTCACTACATTCAGCGCTACGATCGGTGTTATAAGAAATTGTTCCCTTGTCTGTATGGAACATGTGGCTTCAGAGACATTGCCGACTGTTGAAACCGATCCCAGGCCAATTTGTTCCCTATGAGATTTGACTCTTCATGTGCCATGACTTTGTTGTGATAACATCAAACCGGTGTCGTGTAAAATAATTCCCTGTGAGATTATTTCATGTGTGATACGTACCTTGTGACATTGAACGAACTGGTGCAAAGACCATTTGTCACTTGTGTAATATTCGTGCAGAAAACGGTGTCTATTGAATTTATTCCTTGTGAAATTTGTGAATGACATTCAAAATGTCTGACAGAATATCTGTAATTTCAAGCTTGCATGCTAAATCAAGTCAAAGATGTTGTGGAGGAACTTCAAGTAGAGATCAAATAGCAGCTGAAGTGGCAGCTTTAAAGGTGAAAATGAAGTATGTTGAGGTTGAAACAAAGAAGAAACTTGAACTTGAGAAACTTGAAGTACAGAAAGAGTTAGATATTGCTGAGGCCAGACTTAGCATCTTATCACAGACAGGTGAAGTGGACAAAACATTGTTATATGGGAAGGATATATTTGTGGATCAAGAGATTGTGCCAGAGACACAGAATGCTCATGATTATGTACAAGATTATGTGAATAATAACCCATTATTACCAATTCAGACACTGATGGAAACACCCATCATTCCTGTGTCAGATAGGAAGAAAATGAATTCAGGAAATGGACCAAAGGCCTCAACAAGGCTTGACGCTTCAGCCCCAGAATTTGTGCCATCTCAAACTGTTACAGAATCTCCCGCTGAACTTGCGAACATTACAAGGATATTTGCGGACCAGATCAACCTTTCACGACTACCTACCCCTGAACCAGGTGTGTTTGGTGGGAGACCCTTAACATACCCTGCTTGGAAGGCAGCATTTGAGACTTTAATTGAGAGAAGATGTATCCCTCTAGGTGAACGTATTTATTACCTAAAGAGGTATCTTACCGGAGCTGCTAAAGACTGCGTGGAAGGTTTCATTCTATTGAATACTGACATTGCCTTTGAGAAAGCAAAGGAATTATTAGACAAGAGATTTGGAAATCCGTTTGTTGTTGCGAATGCCTTTCGTAACAAACTCGAAGCTTGGCCAAAGGTTGACGGTAGAGATGGCCTTGCTCTACAGAAGTTAACAGATTTTCTTTCACAGTGTGTAGTTGCTATGGATAGCATTAACAGTTTGAGTGTATGGAACGATGAACGTGAGAACAGGAAAATCCTGGACAAACTACCTGATTGGATCGTTTATCGTTGGGGAAGAATTGTATCACATTGGCGCAGAACCAAGTCAGCTTTCCCACCCTTCCATGAGTTTGTGAAGTTTCTCGAAGATGAGGCCGATATCGCATGTGATCCGGTGACGTCAGCCAAGCCAAGAACACAAAGGAAACCAAACTTTGAGGAACCAGATGGAAATAGGTTCCAGTTCAAACGTTCAAACTTCTCCACAGGAGCTGCGACTATGCTTATGGAGTGCATATTTTGCTCAAAGGAGCATGATATAGAAAACTGTAAGAACTACACTGAAATTACACTCACAGAGCGAAAGGACTTTGCGCTAGAAAGAGGCATGTGCTTTGGATGCTTGAAAGTTGGGCACAGATCACGAGATTGTCCGAAGAGGAGCAAATGTAGGATTTGTGCTCGTTACCATCCTACATCTTTGCATGGAGACTATGTCCCAAGGAATTCTACTCCTAGAGAAACTGATGTTGCTTCAAATGGAAGAACCAATTCGAATGACAAAACCAGCTATTGTTCATGCAAGAGTGGTCAAAACGGAACCAGTGATAAGTGCTCAATGATAGTACCGGTGTGGCTTTCCCACCATGACAATCCAGAGATAGAGACTTGTCTATGCTCTTCTCGATACCCAGTCTGATACCTCATTTTATGCTTAAAACAGACCAGCGACGCTCTGAATCTGACCGGCCCCACTGTTCAACTGGAAACTGTCCACCATGTCAGCTGAGGATGAACTTATCCAAAGCAATAAGATAAGTGGTTTTGCAGGTGCGTGGATTTAACCGTTCGTCTAAAATTTTTGCTTCCTGTAAGCTATTCAAGGGACATAATGCCTGCAAACAGGGATCATATCCCAACACCAGCTAAAGTTAAAGATTGGCCACATCTGTCACAACTAGCAAGTAAATTAATCCCTTTGTGTGATGTCGAAGTTGGTCTCTTGATAGGATACAACTGTCCGCAAGCACTGACACCACGTCAGGTTATCTCCTCTGCAAGGGAAACACGCCATACGGCCAGTTGACAGACCTTGGATGGGGTGTAGTGGGAATCATTGATCAGGAGGAGATCCAGAACTGCGATGCGATAGGTTTCAGTCATCGAATTATGACCTATGAAATTCCACAAGAACTTCAGCGAACCTCTGCGGGTGGAATCCATGTTGGAAGTATATCTCTCCATGAAGAGCTCTGTACAAGAAGTCATAACCCCTAAAGACGTTGTATCAATGATGGAACTTGACTTCAATGATTCAAAGTCTCCCAACATTGAGCTGTCATTCGATGATAGCAAATTCCTGAAGATCTTGAATACAGGAATACATCAACGAACAGATAAACACTATGAAATGCCCTGCCTTTCAAGGAAAAAGGAACCAAATTTACCGAACAACCGACCAGCCGCCATGAAACGATTGATGCAGCTGAAGCTGACGCTTGTGAAGAATCCCAGATATGAAAGTGACTATTGTGGATTCATGGAGAAACATGATTGATAAGGGTCACATGGAGAAGATCCCTATTTATGATGCGAATGACGGTTGGTACATTCCACATCACGGAGTGTACAATAGCATGAAACCTGGAAAGATTCGGGTCGTCTTCGACTGTAGTGCGCAATCCAAAGGTGCTTCGCTAAATGATCATCTCCTAAAGGGACCCGATCTCACTAATACCATGACGGGAGTGCTGTGCAGGTTTAGGAAAGAACACATTGCAATCCAATGTGATGTGGAAGGGATGTTTCATCAGTTCCATGTGAATGAGGAGCACAGGAAGTACGTACAATTACTCTGGTGGGATGATGATAATACTGATTGCGAGCCAAGTGATTACAGAATGACTGTTCATCTCTTTGGCGCGACCTCATCGCCTGGTTGTGCTAACTTTGCCTTCAGACAATTGGCTACAGACTACGAACATTGTCATGGAGCAATAGCAGCGGACTTTGTGCGAAACAGTTTCTATGTTGACGATGGGCTGACATCAGTGGCGACTGTTGACGAAGCAGTAAACCTCATAAAGAAAGCAAAGATCTGTGTGCGAGGAAGGAGCTCTGAATCTGCATAAGTTTGCGTCAAATTCGAAAGAGGTTCTCATGTCGATTCCACCCGAGGACTGTGCGAAAGGGATCAGCGATGTTGACATAATGTGCGATTCCCTACCTGTAGAAAGAACTCTTGGAGTCAACTGGTGTATTGTATCAGACACATTTGGCTTCAGAATCCATTTAAAGGACCAACCCTTTGTGCGAAGAGGCATACTGTCTACAATAAACTCTATATATGACCCTCTTTGGATTTATTGCCCCGGTGCTTCTGTTAGGAAACAGATTCTCCAGGAAACTTGCAAGGATCAACTCCCCGACTGGGACGAACCTCTACCCGATGACATTCGAGGCGAAGTGGGAGAAATGGAGATGTCAGTTGTGGCAACTAGATGACCTACAGGTTTCAAAGATGCTTCAAACCTCCTGACTTTACAAATGTGAAATGTGTTGAACTGCACCATTTTGCAGATGCAAGCAACTCTGGCTATGGGCAATCTTCATACTTGCGCTTCTGACGAAGCGAAACCATGATGCACTGTGCATTTGTGATGGGAAAGGCTAGAATAGCTCCATTAAAATCTGTGACAATTCCTCGGCTTGAGTTAAACAGCAGCCGTGGTATCCGTGAGAGTGAGTGAGTTTCTGCAGAGAACTGCGATACGAGGAATATCACAGAAGTACTTTGGACGAAGACAGTAAAATCGTACTGGGCTACATAGCCAATGACTCAAAACGGTTTCACATATTCGTAGCCAATCGTGTGCAGTACATAAGAGAACACACACAGCCTTCTCAGTGGAGACATGTGCAGAGTTCGAACAATCCTGCAGACGTGGCATCACGTGGAATAAATGTCTCAGACTTGTCTGAGTCAATGTAGTTGACAGGACCAGAATTTCTTTGGAAGGAAAGCCTTCCTTCAAATGACTGTAATGACGAAACACAAATCTCAGCAGACGATCCAGAAATACGAAAGGTTAAAGGTACATGTTGTAACCAAGACAGCAGAGACGTTGTATTCGACCTTGGACGCATAGAGCACATCTCTAAGGGAACAGGGCAAAGAAAGCCATTGCTATCTGTCTCAAGCTCAAGGCAAAGTTGTTAAATAAACTGTCCCAGTGCAACAAGGGGTGTTGGCGTGAATAGAAGCTTACTGGATGATATTGATGTCAGTGATCTTCAGAGAGCAGAGCTTAAAATCATAAAGCTAGTACAACGTGAATCATTTGAGAATGAATTCACCATATTGAGGCTCGAAGAAAGAGCTTGATGATCAGGAAAGGCCTGTTATGCGTGATGACAGAAAGTTGCTCAAGGACCAAAGAGAGTTCCTGAAAGCTTCCACAAATCTCAGTAGATTGGATCCCTACATTGACAGCGATGGTGTACTGCGTGTTGGTGGACGGATCCAAAACTCTAACTTGTCCTTCAGCTTTAAACATCCAGTCATTCTCCCGAGAAAGCACCATGTGACCGACATGATTGTCAGACACTTCCACGAGAAGCTTGGGCACCAAGGAAGGGAATGACAGTGAATGAAATACGATCCAATGGACTGTGGATCATTGGTTGTTCTTCAGCTGTGTCTCCACCTTATCTCCTAAGTGCGTTATGTGTAGAAAACTGAGGAGCTCGACACTTGACCAGAAAATGGCAGATCTTTTACCCGAGGATAGGATGCAGGGAAAGCTCCACCATTTACCTATTGTGGGGTTGATATGTTTGGACCTTTTCCTAACTTGTGAAGGAAGGTCGCAAGGGGGTAAAGAGGTATGGGGGCTCTCTTCACCTGTTTTGGTTGTCGTGCTATTCACATCGAAACTACTAACTCTATGTCCACAGATTCTTTCATAAATGCGCTGAGACGTTTCATCACGGTGCGTGGCCCGATACGGCAACTCAGATCAGACCAGGGTACAAATTTCGTAGGAGCACAGAACGAGTTACACGGAATTGACTCCTAAACGAGTGTAAGTGACTTTCTCCATCAACAAATTGTGACTATTTCTCCTTTGTGATGAATGTGCCTTCTGCCAGCCATATGGGAGAAGTATGGGAGAGCAGATTAGAACAGTCAGATCAGTAATTTCATCTCTCATGAACCAAGCTAGTGAACAACTTTGATGATGAGGGTTTACGGACCCTCATGTGCGAAGTAATGGCAATTGTGAACAGCAGGCCTCTGACAGTTGACAATTTGAATGATCCTACATCATTGGAGCCACTCACTCCAAACCATCTTCTTACGACAAAATCAAAGTTAATACTACCTCCACCTGGCAACTTCCAGAGGACAGACACCTATTCCAGAAAGATGTGGAGACGCGTTCAACACCTGTCCAATGAATTTTGGCAGCGCTGGAAGAGAGAATACATTCAGACATTGCAAGTACGACAGAAGTGGAAGCGCCCTAGAAGAGTGGCGCAAGTCGGCGACATTGTTCTTCTGAAGGATGATAATCTTCCCCGGAACCTCTGGAGACTCTGCAGGATCTATGAGGTTTATAAGAGTAAGGATAACCTTGTGCGCAAGGTTAAGATAGCAATCGGCGACCCATCACTGTCTCATGACGGAAAACGCATGAACACTGTGACATATCTAGAGCGGCCAATTCACAAATTGATTCTTTTGCTTGAATCCGAACTTGAAGTTCCCAAGAACTGTGATGTTTGAACGAAAACATTTCCTAGAACTGTGACTTGTCAATGAATGAACACTCAGTGAACCATATTGACATTTCCTTATTTGCCATTGAATTGAATTTTAAAGAATTTATCTTTGTCTGAATTTCAAAGATATTACATTATGCAGGTATTGTATCTCAGGTTATCGTATTAGTTGTAATGGTTTTCATGTAAAATTAGAGATTCTAATTTGGTGGGGAGTGTAACGGCAAGTTTCTTAGCGGTTGACAGTTTGATACATGGGAGTTAGCTCCCTTGTGTACGGATGCTTGAAGCGAGCGGAAAATATGAGTGCGATGTGGTTTGCGAATTTCCAAGTCATGGTGTACTCTGATACAGCATAATGTTGCACGTACTTTATAGTCAGTAGCACTAACAGAGCCAGCACGAACATTGAAGTCTGTGTCGTTATGATTGCGAGACTGTTTGCCCGTGACGGGATTGAATTTTGGACTGCGAATGCGATGATATGTGCAAATGCGAAATACATACAAATTGACTGAATCTGACCTCTCCTGTTGTTCTTCGATCTTGGAAACATTACATATTGCCTTACTATAATGGATCGTCATCAATAATTAAAATGTTTCAGAGTTAATTACTAGTTTTAATTGAAATCTGTGATAAATTAGTTGTTTTCCTGTCCTTTTTTTACGTGGATTTGTAATTAACCTTTATTTATTGTGAAATTATAACTTGCTTTTAGTCACGACATGGCTGAAATAATGCCGATGTGACTGAAATCTTAACTCACTCACTCACTCAGAATTTAAGGTCCTTTGCCCCTCAAAGCGCATCCCCGATATCGAAAGTTGCTGTATTCTCCCTGCCTACATTTACTTGGTCTCATGTACTTGCTTGGTAAAGATGGTTAATACACAAGGATCAATTGATACCGTGCTGTCACCAGGGATAGTCATTACAGTCACTGCACAACCTATTCATAACTGATTTTGCAATTCTATTCACACGCAGACGGACGGGCAGTGGTTGGTCCTGTGCAGCAAACGGAAAGCCTTCTACCTTAAAGGGGCACTGATCCAGAGCGACTAACGTTTCGCGCCAACAATTTAAAACATAACCTAGCTACCAGGTGGGCAGCGCCTGCTCCCTCGACCGTGACGGAAACAGGCAGCTGTCTCCCTTGGCAGAATTTCTTCTACCTAACAAATGAGATATTAAGAACGGTGGGTGCTCATCAGACGCCGTTATGTGAAAATATTCCCTGTAGTTCAAGTCAGATTGTAATACAGTATTCCAACAGTGTACGCTTCTTCGGCTTTTCTGATGTTATGATGCCCGATCCTATTTCTGTCTTTTGTTGCCTCAATACTTAATCATGTCATGTAACAATGCGATGTCTAATTACCTATTATATTAAAAACACACATTTGATTTATTTGAATCCGTAAACTAAATAAACCCCACTTGCCATTGTTATGAGAGTGTGTTTTGCTTAATTAAGATGTCACATTGATTACCTTGTCATTATTATGGGACAAACGTTTAAAGCGCTGAGTATGATTTGAATTCGCATCTTGCATTGGAGAGATCGAGAAGCAATTGGATCGTTGTCTTCTGCCATCGTTTTTGCTGGATTTCTCCTGAACTATATAATGGATATACAAGCGCGGGATGTTTAGATGTTTGACACACGACTTTGAGGACTGATTTTTACTTACGCTCATCTGTCTGTCTGCTAACATCGTCCGCTCGCCTCGTCAACTCAATCTTCAATCAGTGCATTGACAAGAATCAAGACTGTGGTAACTATAGACATTTAGTGAATATTTTAGATTTGTGACCTAATGGTTTCGATGTGTGACTCCATAATATAGTATTACAATTCTGTACTGTCATTCATTGTAACCTTGGTACAGTGTTAGACCCGATCCTTTTCTCCCTGTACATTCTCCCCATCGGCAACATCATCAGGAAGTACAACCTTGCGTTTTACAGCTACGCTGACGACAACCAGCTCTATACAGGCATCAGTTGCAGTTCTAGAGCAGTGTATCAGTGAACTCCACACCTGGATCACCACCAACTTTCTCCAGCAAATGACAACAAAACAGAATTCATGATAACTGGCACCAAGGTACAACTAAACAAGATCTCTAATCCCTCACTCTAAGACTTGGCAAAGACACCATTGCTCCATCACAAATGGTGAAACAAATTCTCAAATTCCATGTCACCGGACGCCCACTCCCTGGCAACGGCGAGTGTTGCCTCACTACATCTTGCGAATATGGCGAGTCGGGAAGATCAGGCGTTACCTTGATATTGAGACTACCAAACTCCTAATCAAGTGTTATCCGACCTCCATTCTAGACTACTGTAACTTCCTGATTTCCGGAACAACCTCCATCAACAGACTCCAAAGGGTGCAAAACAGAGCTGCACGAGCGGTAACAACAATGATGCCGCACAAGCACATCACACCAGTACTAAACTCTCTCCGCTGGGTCCCTATTCATAAAATTATCAAGTACAAGGTCCAATCCATCACCTACTCCACACTGAACGATCCTCTATCACCACAATATCTCAAGGACCTCATCCATCACTACCAATCAAACATAACACTCAGAGCAATGCCAACTCTCAGTGCCAGACTCCAAGACAGCCGTGGGGACCAAAGCCTTCTTGGCCCATGCTCCTATTCCCTTGAACTCCCTTCCTATAGACCTTAGATCCTTTCAAGAACAACTGAAAACCTACCTATTTCCACTGACCCTGTAAAAGCTCCGCTGAGCAGAATCGATTGGATATCAGGCGCTCAGCAAGTGTATTACTAAAATGATTTTACAGATTAAAGATGAAAAGGCAGCAGAGAGGGTTCGGGTGATCCTGGCATAGTCAGTCTTGTAAGGCCCATCATTAGCTCAGGGCCCTTGCCCCCTCTACACGGAGCCCAGACAGCGAATGAGACGTCTCCCTGGAAACGCTGCCTAGTCGAACCCACCAAGAATTTTCCGGCGTATATGGAGACTCCCCAACACTGCAGTCATCTGCATTAACCAGGGTGTTGAACCCGGGCACTCTCCTGATCTGTGCCAAGATGACAGTGTACTTGTGATGCAAGCGAGGCATTTCAAAGGCGAGGTCTGCGTATGTAGAATACTTTTCCTGAGTCTTGCCAATTACGTTGCTGTCAAAAGGAACAGAAAGTTCAACGATATAAATAAATTCAATGGCTTTATCAAAAAGGACAAGATCAGGTTTGTTTATCATGACATTTAGGCAATTACGAGTGGGAGGTGACTGGTCTTGGGCATCAAAAAGGAAGCCCCCTGTTTCACATTTGAAACCAGCCGACTTCATCCAGACGAAGGAGTCGGTTATTCTGCTATTCTGCATGTACACACGATGCAATGGTTTTTCAGAAAGCTTCTCCACAAATGATCGACTCGAGGCAGACTTGACGAATGACTTCACCTGGCTTACCCCCATCGCTGTACCATTCAGAAGTACATCGCCATCAACAAAATCAACCTGAAATTTCACATTGTGTCCAACAACCTTGGCACGCTTAAAATAACTGTGGAATTCCTTGCTTTCATCTTGACATAAATCACCAGAGGATCTTCCGATAAATAAATATGTGCAAAATACACAATAGAATTCTATCACGAAGAGCATCTACATTATTCATACCGCGACCTCCAGAATTGACTGCCATATATAAACGATTAAGAGAGGAACGAGGGTAGTGGGCTCTGTTATCAGACATGGTCCTTCTGGTCAGGCGGTTAAGACTTTGGATTTCTTGTTTTGTCAAATCAACTGCTCCAAACGAATAGGAAAGGTCTGGTACAGCAAAAGTATTGGTGGCTTTGACTTTCTTTCGAGCATTTAGCTCTCAGCTCCAAATGTTCTTTGAGCAGGATTTGTACTCCGTCCAAAGTTTGTCTTGAATCTGGGCATTCCGAAGCTTGTCTCGAACCTGCATTCCTAGAAAGATGAAGGCCTGACCTTCCACAAGATGCTCAATAACTCCAGCCCCACACCTCATTTAACTTGACCGATCCATCATTAGTTACCTTGCCACGTTTCAAATGAAGAGTGTTACATTTGACGAGTTCAAAGCTATCTTCTCAGCTTTGAACTACATCAACAGCGGAATCATCCCAAACACTTCATCGTTTTTACAGATTTTTTATCTTGCCTTCAAGCACTTCAAAATGAGCTCTCGACAAGCCCTTATCTCCACTGCTAATCCCGATTTCAAACCCACTATCAAAAGCTATACTCGGGACCTCATACAAAAAAGGGACACTCAAGTAGGAAGAAATCCGTGAATTGAAGCCAACAATTGGGTATACCTACTTGGGTTGTCAGTCAAGACGTGATGAGGTAATTTCACGACGATGTCGTATTGGCCAAAGTCGGTTTACACATGCCTATCTGCTAAAAACGGATGGGGATGGACCCCCCCATATGTCTCTCCTGCGATGAGGTTTTCACCGTCAAGCATATTCTGCTTGACTGTGTGGACTTTACATCTGCAAGGGACTCATTATCATGCAACAAATCTGAAAGATCTGTTCTCCCGCGTGAGCGCTCATCTGATAGTGAACTACCTGAGGGAAGTCAATCTATATCATAAATTGTAGCTGTGTAAAGTGACTAACGAATTGCCCCGCTTTTCAATTTAGTGCAATGACATTCTATGTGTTTAAATGACAATGTAATGAATGTCTCTTTGAAACAAAACTAATTTTGACTTTGTACCTACAATGTACATTAATGCAGACCCGTTCTCGTCACTATATGGCTGGAATAATGCCGATGTGACGTAAAGCCCAACTCAACTCAACTCAACATACGGTGTCCAAACTGTGCATATGTGAAAGCGCCAGTGAACAGTCAACCTGGAACCGACCGCTGCCATACAGCTGGAATATTGCTGTGTACGGCGTAAAACTAAACTCACTCACTCACTCACTCAGTCAGTCACTCAACCTGGAACCTTCAGTGCTATACAAAATGAATTGATTAGATTACATTAATATGCGCATGGATGTGCAGCAAGAGCAATTAAAAAGTAACAAACAAAACAAACAAACAAAACAAACATCGATCTAAGGATTGGCCGATAGATTGATTGATTGATTACTTTTATCTTGCACAGCGGATGTATTAATAGGTAGTGTTTACGTTTGAAGGGTTTATGCACATGAAGTAGACCTTTCAGCTTTGCGAGGGAACACCAATCAGTTGCAAGACCAGATCGGTGAACATCAAAGTGAGTGAGTGAGTGAGTTTAGTTTTACGCCACACTCAGCAATATTCCAGCTATATGGCGGCGGTCTGTAAATAATCGAGTCTGGACCAGACAATCCAGTGATCAACAGCATGAGCATCGATCTGCGCAATTGTGAACCGATGACATGTGTCAACCAAGTCAGCGAAACTGACCACCCGATCCCGTTAGTCGCCTCTTATGAACATCAAAGGAAAAACAAGGTCTGCTTCATGTGCATAGTTTCAAACCTAAAGGGTCTGCTTCATGCTACTGTCGTATACTGAATACACCTACATTCTGTCGTAAAGCGACTGTGTAAACACTTTAAGAGGATTAATCCACAATACTGCTTATTGTTTTTCTAAAGAATAGTTGACATTATGGAAACATTTGTCAGGTGTGCTATCTTTGGTGCCCAATGAAAGCATACACCAATGTGGAAAATAATGAAATAAAGTCACGTTTAATGGAACAGGTTTCTTTGTCAGCTGCAGATGAATGGCATATCGTTCATTTAAGTGGATATTGATGGATACATTCCTCGAACAAGGTAATAGCCTGACACGTTTGCTATAAATTTAGTTGGTTATGATTTTATATTTGTATTTTGATTTTATTGATTTGTTGTTTCATTCAACAAACTCATTCCACTTCATTATCTTTTGCCGTGAAGTTCTTCGATACGGGACGGACAACATGCACTAGGTCGCACGTAACGCATGTATGTGTGAAATATGATTCACTTAAGCAAACTATAAAGTATCTAGATGTTTTTTTTTTATATATTCACTAAAAACAGATCTTATATACATCTTTGTGAGGTTCCCATGTGCATAAAAATATAATAGTAAAATAACTATCCTTGGATTATAAGGAGAGAATATAAAGACGTACATTGACTTAGAAAGGTGCCTGTATTTTCGAATGTACGCCATTATACGGGGTGGTGCACCTGACGTCGAAACCCAGTCAAGAATTCTGGGATATGATCCGGGTAGTCGCGAGGGAAAAACAATAATAAAGGCAACAACAAGTCCCGTGTCTCTTTAAATACCGGGAGAGTGCCGGTTTGGTATGTCAATTCACTTGCTTGACACCTGTTTCTGTTCCATCCAGTAAAGAACCAATAACAAAATGCCCACTGACACTGAGATTACGCCCAACAACTTTAAAAGAAATCAAATTATATGACAAAATATAGAATTTTATCTCAATAGGTAGGTTTTATCTTTGAATGTAATATTTGCCTGAGGATTTTTAGTGAATTTCACAATCATTCATATTTGTATCCTTAATATATTATAATATAAAAAAGTATTTCTCGCCGCGAATAGCTGCAGAATTTAGGCGTTTTTCACTCACTCACTCACATACACCTTTAGTTTAAGACAATATTGTGATTACCATTCCTATTCTCATCCGGGAGATAAAGCAACAGGAGGTGCTTCCATTTGAAACGACAAAGTATCATTCATAGTCCGGTTTCCCTTATTATCACAAATTTACACAGCTAATGAATTCAACGTGTAGTGATGTATTAAATAATTTATGTAGATATGTTTGTCAAAGCTTAATCTTAAGAGAACAATATGTTTGAAATCTGTAACATATATAAAACATTCATGTACACCGTATGTAATTAACGTTCGATGTAAACGTACTATGAGTATATGGGCCAATGGCCTTCATGCAAATAAACAACTTGACTTGACTTGACTTGACATTATTACAAACCTTCAAATGGTAGCTGTTCGTTTTGTCCCTGTACATTGCGTTAACACTGCTTGTACATTCCTGCTTCTGTTGATATTCGACACTCTGATCTTCAAAATCTATACGATCAGCTTTCGAAGTCATGTATCATCATGGTGACTTCAACGGACACACCCAAAAATTGGTGAAGTGTCCATACTAATAATAAAGGTAAAATGCATAAGGAATTCATTTCAGATAATAATCTCTGTATATTTAACGACGATAACACAGTTCTACATCCGGCTATCATGACCTCCATCTTGCACTCACCGATTCGTTTTTGTATCATGAATTTGAATGGATGGTCAGTGATGATCGAACCTATCAACCCCGGTGATGATCCACCTTAATCAAGAAGGAACTTCACCAAGGCTGATTGGTCATTATACTAGTATTTGACTCTGTGAATTGAACACCTGAAGCATGACCTTTTCAGGAACAGTGAACATCCTATACAGTTGTTTTCAGATGTACTTAATAACATTACTGACCAAACATACACTCAAATTCTCTGCGATTTGGCATATTCGTTAACCATGGTACAATATTGAATATAAACAGGCCAGAAAAGGGTAGGAAGAATGCTGAAAACTATTTTCGACGACATCCTACCGTGCATACTTTGAAGTTAAAAGTTTTAATGTCAAGGCTGAACGTACATTTAAAGAGAATAAGCGTCATTGTTGGAGAAACTTTGTTTCCAAAATATATTACCACACAGCGATTTCAAAAGAATGGAACATGATACAAAGAATATAGGGCAAACCCAGATAACAATTTTACATTGTCACAACTTTGTCTCAACGTTATGCTCCCGTTGTTACAGTGTTAATCTGTGCACTCCCATTTACAGTGTCACGTCATTTTCACGTCGTCACAATGCCAACGTTATTTGATGCTTACGTATTTTGTGTTGTCTTGACATTCTATCTAACGTTGTTAGTTGAATAGTTTTCCCAGTAGTGAGCAGTACATGAGATACTAATTTACTTCAATGTTTATTCGCCAATTTGCATACTGTTTTGGTTGTGTGTTTTCTGAAGCTGTAGTTGAAGAAAGTGAACGTTACTCTACCCTGAAACCGAGTTATTGTGTAATAGTCGACACGCAATTTCTTGACTATGTATATGTAACGTGTCTGTAACATTGTGAAATAACGTTATAAAATGACGTAATACTAACGTTGTGACAACGTTGTGTCATGACGTTGCCATTGTACAACCTTCCCACAACGTTGTGTGTTAGCTCGGATGGTCAGAAATCTGCTGTTCGCCATCTGAGGTACGGGGACAACTGATTACTAGTAACTGCTAAAGCTGACATTGCCAATTTGATGAAACTCTCGCCAAGCATTCTTCTTCGTCACCTTATGTCCCTGAGTTTAAAAAAATTCAGAAGCAATAGGGAACGAAAAGGATATGTTTCAACTCAGATGAAGACCTAACGAATCAGTGAGTGAGTGAGTATGGGTTTACGCCGTTTTTAGCAATATTCTACCAATATCACGGCAGGGGACACCAGCAATTGGCTTCACACATTCTACCCATGTGGAGAATCGAACCCGGGTCTTTAGCATGACGAGCGGACGCTTTAACCATTAGGTTACCCCACCGCCCCCCTTACGAATTATGTTCATCATGTGAACTAAATACTTCTATTGCGCAAGCTCATGATACAACAACAGGGGATACTGTCCATTACCAGCTCCTGAAACATTTGCCCGAATCATGACTGGCGGCGAGGAGCGGTTAGGACAGGACTACGACTATGGCCTGTGACAGCAGGGGTTTCTTCCCTGCAAACGTCGACGCACTGTATCGGCATTGATGGGTCTGTTGTGAGTCCCAGTGGTCTGGCGTGCTGTTTCTGTCGCTCTGGGGAAGCGATCCTGCAGATGGTTGCGCACAAGAATGCTACCCTCCGTGCAGTCTGGCCAACTTGCAATCGTCCAAAGATTTGGTTCCTCTGGTCTCTCGTAAGTCGTGCCATGCCGATTTTTGTCAAAACAAAAATGATTTCAGGCGAGTTTGGGACGTTTTCATTTTCACGAATGTCACACAGAACCTTTTACAACGTCTGCTTTTGTGTTTGCGTTTGGTCGATATGCTTTTCCATGAGAAAACACACTGATGTTGGTAATAACCGTCAATTTGGATGGAAAAACATGTTAACAAAAGGATACAATCATTACAAACAACACCATTTTGTAAGAACAAAATCTTCAGTATAGTTAAGGTTGCTGTTACAGGCTCCACCCAATAAGATGGAGGGGCAATCAAGTTTTGATCGGATAAGTGATCTGTATAAGTGGAGGAGGGTAGTTTGATCACTTAGAATAGGAAAGAACTTTGTTTAACAGGTCAAGTGCCTTCAGGCTTTTATGTTTTAGGTATGTGGTAAGAAAGTCAAAGGAGAGTCGCAAATAAGTCCTATGAACTTGACCTCCTTCACAACCTTGATGGCGGTGCCATTGAAAAATAGTTCACCGTCCTCATGCGGCTCATATTTTCTAGGGAAATGTGCATAATTAGTTTTCGATTTAGAAATGTTTTAACCGTTTTCGATTGACCATTTGTGAATTCTATTGAGACATAGTTGCAGCTGTCCCTCTTTCGTACGTATATTTTCTGCACGGCACGAATCATCCACACAAAGTGACTCTTCTAATGAATGAGTTAGAACCTTTGAAAAATATTAATGCTAATACTACATAACGTGACAGACGAAACACTTCTTTGCGGAATACCCTGATCCTGACTGTAACACCCTGATCCTGACCCCCCTCGGACTTGAAATTGATCGTCAGTTAGAAACTGTTATATAAAATGAGATAAATGACCTCCATAATACCTTAAAATGCCGTGCTTCCAAGATATATCGTAGTCTTTCAACGAAAACTGAGTCTACATGATGTTTAGACACTATGGAATGTTTTAAAAGGATTCCAATGGTACTAAATGATCAATCGTCTTTCTATTTTTCTGAAAACCACATTCTGTGTTTGCAATTAAGTTATTTGTTTCCAGTTACCAATAGCTACATGTAATAGTTTTGTAACCTTATTTACTTGGCTGAAGGTTTAAAACATTTGAAAACAAATGGAGCCATTAATGCTAATGACTACACAACGTGACGACAAACTTTGTTTTCAAATATTTTATGTGTGGTAAAAGAATGTCAGGTGTGGTGCTTTGCGAAATACCCTCATCCTGCCCATTTTCCCCATTTTGGGATCGTCTTAGAAACTGTTATATAAATGTTGTTTGTTGACATATTTGATGAATGATTTCAAACGCACCAGATGGTCAATGGTACTTCGAGATAAATTGTGCCACGAAAGAGGGAAAGTGTCAAGATGTCAGATAATCATCAAATATATTTAAAGGTGTTTCAAGCCTGTGTCAGGGGAGGTTGTTTCAGAAGCTGGTCCATTTGCCAAAACTTTAAAATGCCGTTCTTTTAGTTTTGTTTGAAGGTACGTTTTGCCCTGGCATTTGTCGATTTTAACAGCATTCAGGTTAAGATGTATTGTATCAAACCATGGTTTGCGCGTATGTGCGGGTTTGCAGGGACTTCATGTCCTGGCA
Organism: Haliotis rubra; assembly: GCF_003918875.1. Lineage (NCBI taxonomy): Eukaryota > Metazoa > Mollusca > Gastropoda > Lepetellida > Haliotidae > Haliotis > Haliotis rubra. Next base: position 72,549 of record NW_025765624.1, on the reverse strand, counting down.
TTGGCAAATGTAATGAGGATGTTTTGTTAATTATAATGTCACATTAATTAGGTTGTAGCTGTTATGGGTCACAACAGTTTAAAGCGTTGGATGTGGATTTGAACTTACACCTTTAACTTGGGCTATATCATTTCACCTGATAAGAGTAAGCCTCGCTTTGTTGTTTTGCTTCTGGTCTTAGGTGATTTGTGGATGCTGTGAGAACTTGGTGGTGTGACATGAATTTTGCTAGAATTCCTTGGAACTGTATAATAGGTATATAAGGGATGGTTGTTGAGATGTATGACGGGACGAGTTTGGATTTACGCTCATCTGTCTGCTAACATCAACGTTTCAAGACCGACGTCTCAAGAGGCCTCGTCTACACTGAACATTCAACAGCTGTCAACAAACTTCAATCAGTATATCTACAAGGGTCAAGACTCCAGTAACTATAGTCATTTAGTAAATATATAATATTTGTGACCCAATACTATTGTATTAGAAATCTGTACTGTACATTCATTCATTGTAACCTTGTTTATTTTTATTCAATAAATTGTTGAATATTATAGACTCGTTTGTGTTGTATTTTTTGCTGGTGTAAAGGGGACTCACAAGGCTTTTATCTCAGTAATTTCTAACCCGTATCACAAAACATAATGTGAGGAAAATACTCATGTTTATGATAATTTCATTCATGGAAAATATAGATGGCAACAATGTTACTTTGATATAGCAATTAAATATCCCTTGCTAATGTACTGAGCATCCCTTGACTTTAAAGTGTTGTGGCTTTGTTTAAAGACTCTGGAGTGATACAGTGCTTATAGAGATAAAATTTATGAAAAGGGCCATACATTGCAGTTATATTTCTTATGGCTATCTCAAGCGTTGGTGCATATATTGGTTTTGTAAGGAAATACAGTGGCACTTAATTTAGATTCATTTATCTTGTTTGTGTTACGTGTAGATTGCCAAACTGAAACTAGAATGTAAACCGGAAATCATTCCGTAAATTGACTAGGTGTGAAACAACAAACAATGTAGAAATATGCCGTTATTGACAATTTTATTCCAAACTGATTTAAGTTCACAAAATCCATACAGGTCAATACAAAGGTATAACTTTTCAAATACAAACAACCAGGACAGTACAAATGTACACACGTGAATACAATTAAATGATTTGAAATACTTGGAAATAATTACATATATATCAATAATAACACTTTTTCAAATAAGAAACTTATGATTTATTGTATAGAGAGACGTTTCGATGTAGATTCGTACACCGTTATCAAGCTAAAAGTGACTACAACAAATCATGAGAAGTATATTTGCATAGTATACTGTGGTTATAATTAACAGTTGCATGTAAGCGAATTAAACGTGGGGACAACGGTACAAATATGAAAAGTCAAACAGCACAGGTGATGAAGCCAGTAAACAGGAGGGGTTTAGTAGTATAAACATGCTCTTAGGGTACAATGGTAGAGTCTATGGTTTGAATAATTATTCTTAATATCATCCATAAAGTTGTATGCTTCATATATGACGCACCAATGTCTAGAATGCGGATCAAACATTGAATTTTTCAAGCTTCAAAAATACGATTGTTACTGATTACTACCTACAATAGATGTAACTATGGCTTCATTATCTACAGGCCATTACAATAAACTTGTGTTAACATCCATTTTCCCTTTACGTATTCAAATTTCAAGATAATCTTCCTGCTTTCCAATAATATATTGTCTTCTGTTTGGCAGCCCAAACCTGAATCGCTGGTAGCAAAATGGTCGCTGCTGCTAAGGTAGCACTCACCAGATCAGCCATACATCATCCTCTGCCATACGTGATTTAACCTGTGAATACTGTTTCTGTCGAGTATGCTCGGTCGCGGTGATTGAGATGGTTAGATGGCTAAATTTGTGTGGCGATAAGGTGCCTGACTTGGAGTATGGGTTCAACCCAACAAAAGTACTAGAGCTGTACTTTATTGAGAAAATGTAATCCCAAATATAACATGTGTTACATTTGACCACTTTCTAAATGTGATTGTGCATTCATGGTTTACTATTTGATTGACCCGTGAAGGTTCGTTAGAATGAGCCTTCAGTAACCCATGCTTGTCGTAAGAGGCGACTAACGGGATCGGGTGGTCAGGCGCTGACTTGGTTGACATATGTCATCTGTTCCAAATTGCGCAGATTGATGCTCATGCTGTTGATCACTGGATTGTCTAGTCCAGACTCGATTATTTACAGACCGACGCCATATAGCTGGAATATTGCTGAGTGCGGCGTAAAACTAAACTCACTCACTCACTCATTACTATTTGATTGTTTTTCATATATGCTTATTTGTGAACTTGTCTCATTGGAAAATCATGTGTTTCCGTAAAATGATATTAACTATTCGGCTGTATTTAACATTAGATAGTTTTATGCTGGTGATTTGGATTTTGGGGGGAAATGAAAGGGTAATATACAGCTGACAATAACCTGGGGTCTATGCTCATTTTAGCGATGTCAGTATGAGAGTGAGTTAACATTTAACGTCACATCGGCAATATTTCAGCCATATCGTGACAAGAACATATTTGATATTGAAATGAATTATGTGTATAGCATATAGACCTGTCGTCAAAGGACAGTACAACAACTAGAATATCACAATTAGAATTAAAGCTAGCGAGGAAAGTTAAAACTAATATCACTATTTGGGCAATACAATTTACAAACAGGCTACAGATCGCCAACAACTGAAGGGATGTCGGTATGAGTTAAGAATGAAACTAAAACATTTCAAAAGGTCCAGTTGTTTATGTCAAAAAGTACTAGAACTGGCTGACTGGTAAGCATTATGGATCGATATCAAATCAAAATCAGGCACAATCAGTACAGAGAACAGTCATAGGCAACAAGAATGGTAACTTTGTGGTGAAAACACCAGCGTCCTCAGTAGTTTGTAGATAGCGTTTAATCTATCTTTTGCAACAGATTTACCAAAATGAGAAACATTGGCAAAATTGGCAGCTTGAGACGTCTTGTCGGGAGTCCGAGTCATCTTTTCGCTTGCAGACCTGAAATGAAATGGAAAGTGCTGCAGGCAGTGTAGGTTTTTTACATGGTACCTGCTCGATCTGCGTGTTGTCCATGCATCAGATATGTGTCCTATTCATATTTGAACGATCTTCTGTTACGTCCTTTTACTCAGACCTTCCATTGGAATAGCAGCCCCTATCTAGCCATGCCACATTCAGCATTTTTGTTATACAAAGTGATCATCATCGGATGCATTGAATCACCGTGTACCGAATTTTCCAATGCACTTTGATGGATTACAACGCAGTTCGGCGTTGTGCATAACTAAGTATTCTTATTTACACATGTTATTGTTATGTTACATCCACACACGAAGCGTTAATGGTGAAAAGTAACTGGGTAGTCAGAATTGCTGAGTTCATTAATGCATATCATCATATCTCAACTGTATAGACCGATGATCAAATATATCTACAGAAAACTGTCATACAGAACTGGAATATTGCTGAATGCAGTGTCAACAACGAAACAACAAACTTGGAGTGATCGAAAGCTGACCAAGTAAATCGTTTTAAATGCGCCCGTTGATGGTAGAGATTGCCACATATGCATGAAGAAGACGGGGAACTTTTTTGAGGCATTTACAAGTTAGGATATCAATATATGGATGAAAAACTTCTTTATGACAATGAGAACGAAACATCAAGATTACTACATCAAAATACTCATCAATCAACGGTGAACGAGGCTATTACATGCCACCTGCATACTACCAACTCATCAAAGATACCCATAAGTGATAACCCTTTGTGCATACTACAGGCTTACCGCTTCCATCTACCTAGGCGATGTGCTGTTATTGTTACTGGCTTCCTATGCAATTGCATTCCTAATCACCAGCTGTTCTGTAAATTATATCCTCTCTCTTGCACATATGCTTTTCTATGCTTCTCTATCCTCATTTTGTTATACACTTGCTTGATGATAACAGCCTATTCCAAAACGTCACACTAACTAACGCTAATAAAGAAGTTGTTCATCCATATATCGTCATCACCAGACCGATGTATGTGCCAAGTCTGGTGAAGAAATGTTGAATGGTTTGAATGTTCTGCTGCGGAAATGAGCACCAACACCAATTTCAGTCGAAGTCAAACTTGTTGCCATGGAAACGCAAAAATAGTTTTATTCAGAGATCCAAAACTGCCAAAAGGCGCCAGTTCAACACCAGTCCTATCTATGTGGCAAGTTTGGTGAAGAAATATTGAAGGGTTTTTAAGTTCTGCTCCGGAAAAGACGAATGTGCAAGGACGGACGGAGCACAAAATAATACCCAAATCTGTATGATCAGCTTCCGAGGCCATTATCATCCAGGGCGATCTGAACGGACACAAGCCACTTGGAGGAAGTGCAAATTCTAATGCTAAAGGATAAATCCTAGAGGAATTCATTTAAGATAATAACCCATGTATATTTAACGACGATTCATCCATCTATTTAGATCTGGTTACTGGAGCGTATTCTACCTGGATCTGTCACTTGCCCACTACATCTTACATGATGATTTTGAGTGGATGGTTAAGGGTGACCTATGCGAAAGTTATCACTTCCCCACAGTTCTCATAACTATCAACCCTGGTGAAGATTCACCTTTATCACTCACTTCTCCAGGGCTGATTGGTCATTATATGAGTGAGTGACTGGGTGAGTGAGCGTCCGAACTCATCTTCATTATCGAAGTGCAGCCTCAGCTCGCAAAGCTTGAAAACTGGTTTTCGAGAAGATATCCGAAGCCTCAAAAACCGGATGGGGCATCCTCATAAACTGTAAGATGGCACAATTAAAACCGTTGCCAACAATTTTCACTTCGATGATGCGTTTGACTCTACAAGACTGAAAACGGTAATCAGTCTCAGTCAGGTTAAATGAACAATAACTGACTAAGGACGTGTGAAAAACTGAAAACATGAGCAACGATTTATACAAACGAACTCACGAATGTTTGATAATTAAACAGTTAATTATTGCAATTCTTCTACACTTTCTTTCTTTTAAGTAAAATTAGACTGCGTGAGCTTAATTACATATGACTATTCCTTATGATTTTGCACCTAATAATGTTTACAATATACAACAAGAGCAGTTTCGAGTGAGTATGGTTTTACGCCGCTTTTAGCAATATCACGGCAGGGCGACACCAGAACTGGGCTTCACACATTGTACCCACTTTGGGAATCGAACCCTGGTCTTCGGCGTCGATTGCATTTAGGTTACACATGCCCTGATGAAGTATTCCACCTCGATTAACTGTCAGAGCTCATTGTTAGTGAAGTTGGCATCCTCTTTAATTAGACTGAACAGCAATTATCAACGGATGTCGCCACTAGATACTAACTGTAAATACACGATGCACAAGGCCTAATCAAGTGAAGACAAAGATTAAAGGCGAGATAAAATGTGACTGCATTTCGTGCGCGGCATGCTTGCCTAACGGTCCCACAAATACATGACAAACACTACCTCAGATACACTTTTCGTATTCAGCTTATGTCTGAGCATTTTAAACCCAGATACTAATGGTAAATACACGACGCAGGCGGCTAAACCACGTGGAGAGAGTGAGAAGGTGACTGCATTTCGTGTTTGGCAAGAGATGGGTGATAAACAGGAAACGAGAGTTCCATGCCACTTGACCTGATATATCGGAGAAGCGACCTTATTAGTAATTCTGAAGAGCAACCTCCTTGTGGTGGGTGCTCGGTAACGCCAATGGCTCTTCGCCCCCATGTGACCCGGGGTCGAATAGGTCCACAGCACCCCCATTGCTGGTCGTAAGAGGCAATCAAATTGGGCAACCCGTTTGCCGTGGGTTGCATCCCTGTGTCGGCAGAGGAAGGAGAGTCTGGTGGTTGAGGATGACGTAACCGGCAATAGTGTTCAATAATCCAACACAACACTTCGACCCTAACTTTGCCTAGACGAGTGGTAGAATAGGCCCGATTCTACCAATCGGCTGGTCACGCCTTGCCCTGTGCATGGAATGTCTATACAAAATTGGTATTACATAACACTTTTGGCCATGTTCAAAATGTTAACTAATATCCTACCAAAACAAATTAGCCTCGCAGACCCATGCACAGAAGGCGGTGGCTCATGGGCCAATCTGGTGATGCTGACCTCCGATTTCTGTACGTCTCCAATTGATTGTCATGGACAGAAGCATCCTCCTGACCTTTAATCTGGTAGGCAGCTACAGCATTTCATGTCAAATTCGATGGAGTATAACATCCCCTTTATCCTCTGGTCTTTGCAGCCTGGAGATCCGCTGCAATATAAGATCGTCCTTGTTGACACTCCACGGTGGGTGGGAGAGGGGATGCTGAACCACATTACTCACGACATGGCTTCCCAATACCCCGGTTCAAAACGAAGACACATGGATACTGACAACTCCTCGTCTGACGAGAGTACGCCCCCACCGACCTGACTACTGGTCACGCTTCCTGATCATTGAGGCTTGTGACAAGCAACCTTTGCAATTGAATCCCTTTGCAGTCTCCAAAGGTATCGCTGGTATCTTCGGAGAGGTTGCCAATGTTACAAAGCTCTGGCTCTCCCTGATAGAATGTACCCGGAAACAACAATCCTTGAATCTCCTCAAAATACAAGAATTTGACAATATCAAGGTCGCTGTCTCAGCACACAAAACCCTTTAACTCGTGTAGAGGCATTGTACGGGACAGAGCTCGATGCCTGTCTGACATGACTGAAGAACAAATTGTCAAGGAACTCTCTCAGCAATCCGTCACAGCCGTAAAACGATTCACCTTTCAAAAGGACGGTGTTGTTCAACCAACGAACACCTATCTCTTTCACATCTCGTGCGAGCAAACATTCCTGACTCGATTAAAGCTGGTTATTGTAGCATTGGTGTGGAGGTGTATGTCCCCAATCCACTCTGGTGCTACAACTGCCAAAAGTTCGACACGGATCCAAGTCCTGCCGTTCCTCTGCTGTTTGTTATCGTTGTGGTGACAAGCATGAGGGCAACGACTGTACTAAGGAAGTGAAGTGCACAAACTGCGGTGGTAACCATATGGCCTCTTCCAAGTTTTGCCCAGTGGGGAAACGCAAACTGAGATCCTAAAGATCAAGGACAAAGAAAAATATCTCCTTTCATGAAGCAAAGAAGAGGGTTGGAAGTTTAAATACAGTCCCTTCAACCATCACCTACTCTTCTGCTGTCTCCCCGTCCTTCTATCACTACTGCAACTATCTCATGTCAGGACCGACCTGACATGGATCATGTCATCTCAGCCAATTCAACACAACTGGAGCCCATCCTCTCAGCCACTCCATCTCCAACGCCAAAAGTCAAAACCTCTGAATCACAAACACCAGAACAAATGCCAAAACCAGAAACAGAAACTGCGCGCAGAAAAAGGGAAAAAAGAGGCTAGAGAGACTAAAAGCAACTTGAACAACCGCCAAACACAAAAACCAAAGGCCACCTCTCCCCTCAGAGGTCCCCATCGAGGTCCATAACTCCTTTGGCTCCTCTGGATATGGAGGTAGCTCCATCTCCACCTGACACCAATAGGAGTTCATCAAACGCTTTCACGTTCACGTGACATGTCACCAGTGGAAGCACTATGAATCCACAAAACATGATCCAATGGAATTGCAGAGGACTTAAGAATAATTATAATGAATTACAGTTATTGATTCAAGACTTCAAACCATCCGTGTTTTTGTCTCCAAGAAACCTACCTAAAAAGGACAGATAAATTTGACATCCATCGGTACAGTTCCGACCACTCCTTTTCTCCTCCCGGTGTAAAAGCTACAGGAGGCACTTCTGTCCTGGTGAGGCAGGGCATCCTCCATAGCCATGTTCCACTTAACACCAACCTACAAACTGTTGTTGTCCGCATAACTCTGAACATAGGGCTTTACACTATGTTCCCTATCTCTCTCCCACCTCAACTGTCCGCCTATCAGATCTTCAGAACTTATACGATCAACTCCCAAAGCCCTGCATAATCATGGGCGACCTCAATCGGCCATAACCCCCTATAGGGGAGTTACTGATACAAATAGTAAGGGAAAGGTCCTTGAAGAGTTTCTCTCAATAATGATGTATGCATCTTCAACGATGGATCAAACACCTACCTCCATCCTGCAACTGGATCATACTCTGCTCCCCGATCTATCACTTTCAGATTCTAATCTTTTAAACGAGTTTGAATGGTCGGTCCATGACGACCTTTTGTGGAAGCGACCACTTCCTACAATTCTTACTCCTATCAACCCAACGGATGAACCACCATCAACAAGATGGAATTTTACTAAGGCCACTCGGCCTTTTATTCCAAACCCTATGTTCAGAAAAAACTTCAAGCCAGACAACTTCAGGAATGTTCCTGACCCCATGGAACTATTTTCAGACGTCCTAAATGCCGTCGGAGACAAAAACTATTCCTAAGTCCTCTGCAAACCCGTACATACGCAAACCATGGTTTGATACAAACTGCAAACAAGCTAGGAAAAATATAGGAAGAAGGCGGAAAAATATTTCCGACAACATCCTACAGTGCATAACCTGAATGCTGTTAAAATGACAAATGCCAGGGCAAAACGTACCTTCAAACAAACTAAAAAGCCGGTCATGGAGGAAATATGTGTCAAAAAATCAACTCCCGCACACCCATGTCCAAGGTGTGGAACATGATTCAAAACGATTAAGGGCAAGGGTCAATCAGGAGTTCACCACCTTACAGATGGTGACTCTCCTAACAAATAAATCTGAAATTGCAAACAAACTTGGCGAAACTTTGGCAAACCACTCCTCCCTCATCAAATTATAACCCTCAGTTCCAGAAATACCAAACCCAACAAGAAAATAAATCAGTCAGTTTTAACTCTGATAATGGGGAGGATTACAACGAAACGTTTTCCTCCATGAATTACGTACTGCCCTAGGACAGGCTCACGACACTGCAGCAGGAGCTGATAAAATCCATTATCAGCTTCTGAAAACACGTCTTTGACTCTGTAGGCTTGGAAACACTACTAAATATATTTGATGACATCTGACATCTGGACTTTCCTTTCGTGGCACAAATGCCATTATCATCCCTATACCAAAACCTGGCCGCGATCATACTAATCCCTCAAACTACCGTCCTATATCCCTAACTAGCTGCGTTTGCAAAACCATGTAGCGCATGGTCAACAATCGATTAATCTGGTACTTGGAGACCAATAATCTCCTCAGTGACTCTCCAATGTGGTTTCCGAAAAACCGAAGTACCATTGACCATCTGGTGCGTCTGGAATCATTCATCAAAATCTCCATTGTCAACAAACAACATACAGTATCTATCTTTTCGATTTAGAAAAAGCATATGATACAACGTGGAAACATGGTATCCTACAAGATTTGACACGAGTTTGGATTGAGGGGTAGACTCCCCTCAATTCATATCTCAGTTTTAAAGAACAGACAATTTAAAGTTCGGGTGGGTTCCACAACCGTCTGACTATTTCCACCCAGAGATCAGGGCGTCCCCAAGGCAGTATCCTGTCTGTCACACTTTTGGCATCAAAATTAACAGCCTCACTAACGTTCCGAACAGTTGCGTTAACGGGTCCCTTTTCGTGGATGACTTCAATATTTCATGTCGTGGTAAGAACATGCACGCAATAGAAAGGCAGCTAAGCAACTCTGCCTTAACAAAATCCAAAAATGGGTCAATGAAAATGGTTTTAAGTTTTCAAAATCCAAAACAAATTGTATTCACTTTTTGTCGTAAATACAAACCACATGTAAGGAAAATTAGGACTCTATCCACAACCAAGGGCTGAGGCTCTGCCTGGAGCTTTAGGGACCCTCTCCGGTAGACAGTCTATATGCGGAGGCCAATGAACCTTTCCTTGAACAACGCCGCATTAAACTCTCACTGCAGTATATCACTAAATTACGTTCAAAATGAGTCCAATCCAGCATACAATTGTGTTCTCAACCCGCCTCTATGAAAACTTATTTCCTAAACTGTCAAGCCTGGTTCCACCCACTTGGAATCAGGATCAAACCACACATATCTGCAGCTAAAATTGATCTCAGCATCATTGCACTCCTACCAACTTCTGTCCTCACCACCATGGCAAATGGTGAAACCACAGGTCGATCTTACCCTCTCACCAAACTCAAAAAGACTGAAACAAATCCTTTGGTGTTCCAACAGGAATACAACTAGTTACGTTCGAAGTATAACACTCCTACAGATCCATTTTCACAGACGGATCCAAGGACGATGGCCAAGTTGCCAGCGCAACAGTCATTGAGCCAAGACTGTCTCCTCTAGGATCCCCGACAACAGTTCCATTTTCACCGCTGAAGCCAAAGCTATCTTCTCAGCTTTTGACCTACATTCAACAGCAAAATCAGTCCAAAACTTCATCGTTTTTACAGATTCATTATCCTGCCTTTAAGCACTTCTAAACGTGACTTCAAGTCACCCAATCATCCTGGACATACTAAACTGTACAACGACCTTTCTACTGGTCAATATGACATCGTCCTCTGCTGGTTGCCGGGTCACGTCGGCATAGCAGGTAACACTAAGGCCGATGCTGCAGCAAAAGCAGCTCTTGAAAAGCCCCTATCTCCACTGCTAATCCCGTACAGTGATTTCAAACCCACTATCAAAAGCTATACTTGGGACCTGATGCAAAAAGGTGGGACACTCAAGTAGGAAGAAACAAACTCCATGAATTGAAGCCAACAATCGGTTATTCCTACTTGGGTTGCCAGTCTAAAAACGGATGGGGATGGACCCCCATATGTCTCTCCTGCGATGAGGCTTTCACCGTCAAGCATATTCTGCTTGACTGTGTGGACTTTACATCTGCAAGGGACTCGCATTATCACGCAACCAATCTGAAAGATCTGTTCTCCAGCGTGAGCGCTCATCTGATACTGAACTACCTGAGGGAAGTTGATCTATGTCATAAATTGTAACTGTGTAATGTCACTAACGAATTTACCTGCTTTTCAATTTAGTGCTATGACACTCTCTGTTCCAAAATGACAATGTAATGAATGTGTGTCTTTTGAAACGAAACCACTTTGTACTTTGCAATGTATATTAATGCAGACTTGTTCTCGTCACTATATGGCTGGAATAATGCCGATGTGACGTAAAGCCCAACTCAACTCAACCCCATCTCAGGGACATGATTTTGATTGGCTGATGAGGAAAGGACGTGCTTCTGATTTGTCAATCAATCTGAAGCCTCGATCATTCGTACTAACTCGCCTCTTTCCGTGACCGGCAAGCATCTGGCTTGCCGGAATGACACGAGTAGTTGCGAATGAAACCTCGACGTCACGCAAGATAATAGATACCGCTGTTGGAGCAACCTAGCTCGCCGAGCTTGAAAGGTCACGAGGAATGCCGGGACGTAGTGCAAAACCTGGCCCTTAAAATATAACAACGCTACAAAACGTGTCTAGCAAACTGTCTTGAAAAATCCTGTCATTTAAAAGAGAACGCAGAACTTTCTTCCAACCATAAGTAATGCTAATAATACCTCTTGAAACTCCAACCACCTTTGCGATACATGATGTTCCAGTATTATTAGAAAGAGAGTGAATAGGCAGACTAAAGGGGCATGTCCCAACAAGTGTAAACAAGTTCTAACCGAAATGGAAAGTTATTTATGTAGGGGTGTCTCATGCTACTCTCATTCACAAATGTTCTCAAGAACTGTCAAACAGCAACTTACCACCCCTTTGGTGATAAAGTTGTCATACTTTATGTATTATTGTTACAGTTGTCGTATAAAATGAAGTCATCTGTTAACAAGTTATATACAAAGAAAGTGCATCGGTTTAAATTTCATTCTGCTCAAAGCTGTCAGCCGAGTTAGATGCTCTCTCGAGACAGGAAGGGGTACACTACACTTGTAGTTGCCAAGGTAATTTCCTCGTTTGGTATATAATAAAGACATGAAGACTAAAATACACTCTATCTAGAACACTACTAACGTATATAGGATAAACATGGAAAAGGAATTGAAAGCAAAAACGTTAATTGCTTAAACAGCTGTTTAAAGAGCAAGATATATGACGTACCCATCCCAATTAAGTATTTACTTTGCTGATTTTCCTTACTTATATTTTCTATATCCAGAATCGAAAAGAAACGGAAGACACTGCCTGATCTCGAAACTTGCTAACCAGTGTAACAACGATGCTGGCGTGAATTTAAAACGCATTGAACTACTTGCAAATACCAATAACCATAAGGAAAATGTGTCATCAAACAAATCACAGCAACTACAACAATCTTTTACCTGTCATATGTGCACTAAGACATTCACACATAGGCGGAATCTTCTCTGCAATGTGAGGACACTGCATGGCAATCAACGGTTTGAGTGTGTGAGACGTGGCGACTCCTATTCACGCCTGGACAAATATCAAACCACAACTGTCAATCTACTCTCAAGAGAACAACGGCAAGTCCAGGACTTCAGTCCATGCATGCAACGGACCGCCTCCCGCTCGCTATGATAACTGTAGCTTCTGTGGACACTACAGATGTGGACACTACCAGGGGAATTGTTCTGTGAATACCGTTCTCAAAGGGAAGATAATGCATGAGTTGTCACCGTCCGCTAGGTGAACGGTTTTTAGCCGTCAGGTACAACTCTAGGAAGCAGCCCCGATGCACTATTACATTGCCCCCACTGCAACAACCATGATGGTATCTTGGAAATTAAGTGCCCCTATGCATCTAGATTTCTCACTCCATTTGAAGCTGCACAAAAGAAAACATTTTTGGTGAGGTAATTGACAAAGAAGTGAAAAACAGTAATTATTACCTCCAAGTTCAGGGACAGATGGCAATTTCCCAAAGAAAATGGTGTGATTTTTGTGTGTGGACATTAAAGGGATATTCAGTGGAAAGGATTGTGTTTGACCATGTTCTCTGGAGTGATATGCTCATCGAACTTACTAAAGTTCTTTATATGTGCAGTTGTTTCAGAACTACACAATGATAGAGTGAAGCGTGGCAAAACCCTGTACCCAGAGCATGCTACAGTCAGGACATCAAGAACATAAGTCATTTCTTTACTTGGTTTCTTACAGGCGTCAAGAGATATAACCCGAACAGAGGGAATAAATCACAAAGTACAGAAAACTTTTATTTATTGGTATTACCGGTATATTACTTATACATTTGTATCAACCTTTTGAGTACTGTGAAGCACTTTCATGTTTCATTTGTAAAACAATGACATCAGTTGGGATATGTTTAGAAACATAAGAAAGGAAAACCGATAAATAAATATCTTCACTGTATCATTTTGTCATATCTATTTGGTCATGTTGATAACATACTGGTGCATTTGTAGATATCTCAATATGGACAGCTGCTATCCACAATAATATTGAAATACACTCATAGATCTGCAGTATATATCCTGAGATTATTTTTATATCTTTTAGCAGAATAATTTAAGTGTTTGCCATCTACATCATCAGGCCTACCAAAGATATTTGTCTTCATGCTGCAGAAAATCGACATATCTACATTACACAAGAAAACTGCATCATCAATCATATTATCAGTTAGAAAAATCCAAGTTAAATGCACACTTGAATGAACCTTTCCTGTGAATGACTCTTATGTTTGCTCACATTTATTGACACATGTGCTAATATCTGGTGTATCCATTGATCCACAATAATCATGAAGCATAGTTGAAGCCTGTAGAAAAGATCCACAACATGTGAATACAGTGCTGTCATCATTATTAGGAACACTTGCATCATTATCATTATCATTTTTAGGAGACGTTGTGATTCCTTCAACAATCTCTTCAGTTACCCGAAAAAATTAAAAGCATGTGACTAATGCCAGATTCAGCTGCATGTATACTATGTTTAGATATGTTTCATACAAACAATAAAACTTTTGAATGAATCACACAGTAACACTACACAAAATGACTGAATTACCCAAATTTACTAACGTTAGGAAATAAACGTTTCATCCGGCGGCCATATGAACAACGTTTGAAATCTACGTATCATCTGGCTGTCAGGTTTTCACACATTTAAAGGGCTGTTAAAATAAACGAACACTCAACTCTGTATTTACATGTATTTAACAGGTATGTAAATCTGGCCATTGTTTTCATGTGTTTTCTAGCATGTGTAACATATGTAAATGCTGTGATTGTAGGACATGCATTTCAATACTTTTGAAATCTCGTATGACCAGGGTTAGGTTTGTTATATATTTAGTACACGCGTAAATGGTTGGTAATGGGTAAATAGAGTGTTACAAGATTGACACTACTTTAACATGTATTTCAATGGTTCTGTAATATTACTGTCACATCGGGTTCGTTAACGGGTCAGATTACGCCATAATGCACTGTGATCATTAGAAACACATGGCGAAGTGATACCTATGACTGATCACCACTATTAACGTGCCTGCCCTTCTTGACATACACATACTGTCTGTTTAAAAGGTTCAAATATCGTATCTATGGGCCAGAGCGATATGTATGTTAGGGAGAGTGTGTGTGCATGTGTGTGGGAGGGAGAGGGTGAGGGTAGGCCTAGGGTGGGGTGGTGGCGGTGAGGGACTGGTAAGTCTTTCTGATCAGTTGGTAATATCGTTTATACTTTTTGTAATGGAAATTACATTACAGTGTAAATAACTGACCATAGCCATACAAGAAGAGACTGCTTATTACAATAAAACAGACAGGTGTGTTCACACAGACATGAACCGGTAGGTCCCAAATTTTAGTGCACACTTGTATAAATATACCGACTGATCATAGCTGCACAAATTTCATTATCTATACTGTAAAAAAAGATGATTACAATGTATTACTGATTCCCGGTGTAAATGACTGCTGTAAATGTGCAAACATGCACATACTTGGTATGGCCTTTTTTTCATTCGGAATATAGATATTATCCCATACGGAAGTTTTTCTCAAATTTCAGTTACCAGACGGAATATACTGTACACCTATTTTGATTCCATCTCTTGGGTAGATTATAGAAAATTCTAGCGATTGCGATTAGTTCATAAATTTAGATAACTAGGCAGTTTCGATAATTATTGAAAGCTTACTACCTGACAGCATTTATGTTGTTCATGCGTTTTCATTTTTGCTTTTGCTTTTTTTTCTTATGCATTATATAATCAGTTTGGCACATGTTAATCACTTTGGCATCCCGATATCATGGAATATAATGGGCACTTATTGATATATCAAAGTACCGAAACGTATTATCTGTATGCTTTATTGTTATTTGGTGAAACTGTTAAATGTATCTTCGTACATAATTCCTCGGAAATAAAAACTGAAAATTGCTAAATAAATGGAATACTAAATTGGGTAAAGATTGCAAACAATTATTTATATACCCGTTTTAAATTATCACTGTGCAGATCATGTCACTAACATAAAACCTAAAGGATGTTATTTGAAAGAATAGGGGAAAACACGTGCAAAGTCTCTGAGTCAGCTGAGATTATCCTTTGAAAATACGAGCATATGTACATTTAGCAATCACTTACCATTAAGTGCAACCAAAGCATTACAAAATGGCAATATTTCCAGACAGCATAACATCACCTGTCAGTTGGCCGGAGTTCCAAATATTTGACACCGACAGCACCTGTCAGTTAACTCAAAGGAAATAACCCTTGTGTTTTACAATGATGCCTTAATCATAGTCACAATAAAGTATAGGTTGACATGTGTTTCCAATATGATTGAGTCAGTGAAATACTAATATTTACCAAATAACATTCTAAAGGAGCCTTTCTTCAGCAGTGAGTTAAAGCCATAAATAGCTGGACTGGCTTAGATTATAGACGTCATATAAGGCATCATAGATATTTCATAAACATGGTACAGGACCCTTAGCCTCATTAACGTACTGCCTCACCACTTGCGAATTAAGCGTTGGCAAATGTTACTGAAGATGTTAGTCCCGTCAGCCAGTGTTTGGTATGTTTACTCTGTAATCCTAATCCTGCTGTGAGTTTTTCTGCAGATTATAACAGACGCTGAACCTGGGAATATCTGGACATGCTTCATTTAGGGCGTAAGCATTACAGTAAGGGCTGGGCGGAACAAGATTGTTCTGTGACTGGATGGAACAAGACATGGAAAACAAAATGGACAACAGACCATTGTTTGGGTCTTTTAATTGTAAATATGATTCAAATGGCTTAACCTAGATCTCGATATCCTTGAAATGTACATTTGGTTGAAACTGGAAAATATACATTTATCCCGAGACAAGAACGAATGTTTACTTATAACTCAAAAGTATAACAGCACGAGTATCCATTTTGTATTTTGCCTTCTACCCAACCCTATATACGCTCAATCACATGTGTCTGCAGGTCACGGAGAATCAGTGGTTTAGGGGCCCGTATTGCAATTCTCGTGCGTTTGAATGTGTTGTTGACGCGGCATGGATGCCTTGTAACATCACTTTTAGATTATGATTCAAAAACACATTCTCATGATATGGCCGGATTCGTGCCACGGATTAACAGACTTTTATCATGAAAACAGGTTTTTTATGTAGGTTGTTTGAAACTCGCTTTTACAAAGGCCTATAGGTTCGATCACAATAAGGTTCGTTTTGAGGCTTCCTTTCTCTAAACCTGCTCACGTCAAACTGATTTAAATTCTAATCGCAGGTTAAAGAATAAGACAATAAATAGTATGTCAAATTATCGATACCATGACAACCCTGTGATGTTTCACTTGCGTTGCTACTTTTCACAATAATCTGAATGCATGTATGTAGCATGAAACCGGCAGATACCAACAGAAGAAAGTGTTTGCCCTACCTGTAACAACGATGTCCCGTGTCTATAAAGGGATATAATGTGGGGATGAATGGCATGTACTTTTATCTGGGCCCGTTTATGATGATACATATTGCGATTTTTCACAACTGAGATTGAGGTTACTTTTTAAACATAACTGGTATTTCTATTATTGTATTTATACAGTAACATTTTTCGAACTTTCTCAATATACGTCCGCCAGATACATCGCGCACTACCCCTTTCTCTCTTGAATTTCTCAAACGACGGTTACAAGTTCGAAGAATCCTGGTCAAAGTAGAAATGTCTTAAGACTATTCCCTACAATTCTGTAACATACAAATTGTACCCTAAATTGGTAGGGCTTCCGTTCGGGGGAATATCAGAAGGACAACGTTACAATTATTTCTAATGTTGTAGAAAGTATCAACTTACTCAGGAAAACAATAACCCACTGAGATATTGCATTCATGTCGGAATCAATATTTTCGGCACCTGTCAGATCTGAACTGTCTATGTCAGGCTAAAGGTCTACAAGATGTTTAGCAACACTGGGGCGTAATAGTCACAGGCCTGCTGCAAACCACCCAGTATATATCTTGTGAGAAGGACTTCTCCGACGGGGAAAATTAAAGCAATGCAACATCACATTTACTTGTGTGACATTTGCTTTCGCAATCTGTGTTTATGGATCGTCAATTTAAACAGGACAGTCAAGACGAATTTCACAAAAGTCACGGACTGTGTTGAATTCTCCATCATAAGGGATAAATAATTCAATATCAAAACAGTAAATGACCTTTTTAATAAACTTAATTATCATCTAATCATTGATATCTAAAAAAAGAAAGACTTGTTAGATGAATTTTGATATATGTTTTGTAAATAGATAAGGTTTTATAATTGGTAGTTCAGATTTTCATCTTAGATTGTTGGTGGCTGTATCCTCAAAGGGGGTTGAAGTAGCGTAAAATCATTGTCCTCCTGAGAGGGTACGTAAGTCCCCAAACCTTTCAAAGTAACATTTTCAAGTACCAAGTTTTTAAACCTAGTATTTTTGTTCTTTTAAATTTCGCCTAAATTATCCTACAATCGCCAACAGCTGTAGGGATGTTGTGAATCCAGCTAGGCTTCATGTAGGTAGCAAAAGTAATGTAAGTCCCCATGGTTCCTAGTATGGTGATCTACCTTCAGTTGTTGGCGATCTATAGCCTGTTTTCATATTGTATTGTCAAAATAGTGGTATCAGTTTTTTCCACTCTAGTTTTAATTCTAATTGTGATATTCTAGTTGTTTTACTGTCCTTTGTCGACAGGTTTTTATCATATAAATATTCCATTTCAATGTCAAATATGTTCTCGTCACGATATGGCTGCAATATTGCCGATGTGACGTTAAATAATATCTCACTCACTCACTCACAAAAGGCACGGAGGTCAAACATGCCTAATGTATACTCAGAGAACGCACCCGATAGTCTGTCATACAGACCCTGAAGCAAATATATCCAAGACAGTCCAGGCAAGTCTAGAAAATGTGGCAAGTCTAGATTTCCACAGCTTCAGGCTGAAAATGAAGAGTCTCATGACTCCTTTTAATTATATTTCATTTATTTTACTATGAACATTTGTTTCTGTACAATATGGTTCATTTCAGAGACTAGTTGTTAGTCTACGCACCTGTCTGTGCTATCCGATCATAATCGCTACACGACCAAAACTATTTTTCATTTCATGTCTCAAAGAATATATAATGTTATATGGCATTGTTTGTTAGTGAAACAAATGTGGACAACTATAAAGTCCATGTATGGCGTTATTACGCAAAGGCTGAGAGGAAGGAGAAGTAACATGGTTCAAGCACTGTGGGACTATTAAGAGAGGTCACATGCAGTGCAATAATATTCCAGTTACGTACTGCCAAAAGTATTTTACAGTACTGATGCGGAGCTGAATAGACTTGAGAAATTACGAGTTGGTTCGTGTAGGCTGTGCTCCAAGAGAGATAAAGAGCTATTCTATTGGGACAGCTAGGGACATTTGCGAGGACAAAGGGGCAGCTCATTGCAATCTCTCGAAACAAGCACCACACAAGTTTTGCCAAAACTGCAGACAAGGCGTAACTAAAACTGGTAGCAAGAGCGAGTGCAGCTCAATAAGGCGTGTTAGCTTGCGTAATGCTGCTTTCTTTGTCAGGGTGTTTTGGTGATAAGAATAATGAGGTCACGTGAACGTTGATTTCAAACATACTAAAATGTGTGAAAATGAAATTACATGAACAAAGTAATTCACATGTAGGAAAGATATGATCATCTTGCTTGGGTACAGTTAACATGAAGATGTGTGAAGTGTTCAAATACATACCCCTGAAATCCGGTATGATGTATAAATATCTGAGGTGTGTAAACATTTGCCATTTTAAAACTTACATGTGTTTCCCCACCTAAGTCAATTTACATGCTTCCAACCCGAGTAAACTTAGCGCGAAATCAGAAATTTTTAGCACCCGTTGAAATTCAAAGGAATGCATCTGAAATACTGTATGATCATGTATTTATTAGGGTATCTGTTTTGAAATTCATGTTTGGAAATACCCGGCAATCCGATCAGGGCATACATGAACGAGGTACTTGTGCATACGAAAATGTACGATGAGCAGGTGTTTCAAAGGTATAGATTTGTATGAAATGTATGCCCAAAGTTAGGAAATATCTGGGAATCGTACGTAAATCCGGTCATGGCATGTATTTCCTACTGTATTTACGTTTATTTCAATGGTGTACTATCCGGTTTTTGGTGGTCCTGTGTAAGTTGAGTTGAGTTGAGTTGAGTTGGGCTTTACGTCACATCGGCATTATTCCAGCCATATAGTGACGAGAACAAGTCTGCATTAATATACATTGTAAGTACAAAGTGGTTTCGTTTCAAAGACACACATTCATTACATTGTCATTTTGGAACAGAGAATGTCATAGCACTAAATTGAAAAGCAGGTAAATTCGTTAGTGACATTACACAGTTACAATTTATGATATAGATCAACTTCCCTCAGGTAGTTCAGTATCAGATGAGCGCTCACGCTGGAGAACAGATCTTTCAGATTGTTTGCGTGATAATGCGAGTCCCTTGCAGATGTAAAGTCCACACAGTCAAGCAGAATATGCTTGACGGTGAAAGCCTCATCGCAGGAGAGACATATGGGGGGTCCATCCCTATCCGTTTTTAGCAGATAGTCATGTGTAAATCGACTGTGGCCAATACGACATCGTTGTAAAATTACTTCATCACGTCTTGACTGGCAACCGAAGTAGGTATAACCGATTGTTGGCTTCAATTCATGGAGTTTGTTTCTTCCTACTTGAGTGTCCCACCTTTTTTGCATCAGGTCCCGAGTATAGCTTCTGATAGTGGCTTTGAAATCACTGTATGGGATTAGCAGTGGAGATAAGGGCTTTTCAAGAGCTGCTTTTGCTGCAGCATCGGCCTTAGTGTTACCTGCGATGCTGACGTGACCCGGCAATCAGCAGAGGACGATGTCATATTGGCCAGTAGAAAGGTCGTTGTACAGTTCTAGTATGTCCAGGATGATTGGGTGACTTGAAGTCACGTTTAGAAGTGCTTGAAGGCAGGATAATGAATCTGTAAAAACGATGAAGTTTTTGGAATGATCTTGCTGTTGAATGTAGGTCAAAGCTGAGAAGATAGCTTTGGCTTCAACGGGGAAACGGAACTGTTGTCGGGGATCCTAGAGGAGACAGTCTTGGCTCCAATGACTGTAGCGCTGGCAATTTGGCCATCGTCCTTGGATCCGTCTGTGAAAATGGATCTGTGAGTGTTATACTTAGAACGTAACTGGTTGTATTCCTGTTGGAACATCAAGGGATTTGTTTCAGACTTTTTGAGTTTGGTGAGGGTAAGATCGACCTGTGGTTTCACCATTTGCCATGGTGGTGAGGATAGAAGTCGGTATGGTGCAATGATGTTGAGATCAATTTTAGCTGGAGATATGTGTGGTTTGATCCTGATTCCAAGTGGTGGAACCAGGCTTGGCAGTTTAGGAAATAAGTTTTCATAGAGCGGGTTGAAAACACAATTGTATGCTGGGTTGGACTCATTTCAACGTAATTTAGTGATATACTGCAGTGAGAGTTTAATGCGGCGTTGTTCAAGGGAAGGTTCATTGGCCTCTGCATATAGACTGTCTACCGGAGAGGTCCTAAAAGCTCCCAGGCAGAGCCTCAGCCCCTTGGTGGTGGATAGAGTAGTATATTTTTTCTAAATTAGCTTTTGCAGGCTCCACCGTTGACAATGGAGCCATAATCTAGTTTACTGCGAACTAATGATCTGTACAAGTGAAGGAGGGTGGTCTGTTCCCTCCCCACTCTGTATTTGAGACTACTTTTAGCAAGTCTAGAGCCTTCAAGCACTTTGTTTTCAAATATTTTATGTGTGGTAAGAATGTCAGGTGGCGTTCGAATATGAGTCCAAGGAATTTGGCCTCTTCTACTACCTTGATGGGAGTACCATCTAAAGTTAGGTCTGGATCCTTGTGTGGTTTGTATTTACGACAAAAGTGAATACAATTTGAATACAACGTTAGTGAGGCTGTTAATTTTGATGCTAAAAAGTGTGACAGACAGGATGCTGCCTTGGGGGACGCCCTGATCTTGGTGCAAATAGTCAGACAGTGTGGAACCCACCCGAACTTGAAATTGTCTGTTATTTAAAAACTGAGATATGAATTGAGGTAGTCTACCCCTCAATCCAAACTCGTGTAAATTTTTTAGGATACCATGTTTCCACGTTGTATCATATGCTTTTTCTAAGTCGAAAAAGATAGATACGGTATGTTGTTTGTTGACAATAGAGTTTTTGATGAATGATTCCAGACGCACCAGATGATCAATGGTACTTCGGTTTTTTCGGAAACCACATTGGAGGTCACTGAGGAGGTTATTTGTCTCCAAGTACCAGATTAATCGATTGTTGACCATGCGCTCCATGGTTTTACAAACGCAGCTAGTTAGTGATATAGGACGGTAGTTTGAGGGATCAGTATGATCGCGGCCGGGTTTTGGTATAGGGAGGATAATGGCATTGTGCCACGAAGGGGGGAAGTGTCCGGATGTCCAGATGTCATCAAATATATTTAGGAGTGTTTCCAAGCCTGTGTCAGGGAGGTTTTTCAGAAGCTGATAATGGATTTCATCAGCTCCTGCCGCAGTGTCGTGAGCCTGTCCTAGGGCAGTACGTAATTCATGGAGGGAAAACGTTTCGTTGTAATCCTCCCCATTATCAGTTAAAATTGACTGGTTTCTTTTCTTGTTGGGTTTGGTATTTCTGGAACTGAGGGTTATAATTTGATGAGGAGGAGTGGTTTGCCAAAGTTTCGCCAAGTTTGTTTGCAATTTCAGATATATTTGTTAGAAGGGAGTCACCATCTTTCAGGTGGTGAACTCCTGATTTTGACCCTTTGCCCTTAATCTTTTGAATCATGTTCCACACCTTGGACATGGGTGTGCGGGAGTTGATTTTTGACACATATTTCCTCCATGACCGGACGGAGATAGAGGGAACATAGTGTAAACCCTATGTTCAGAGTCATGCGGACAGCAACAGTTTGTAGGTTGGTTTTAAGTGGAACGGGGCTATGAAGGACGCCCTGCCTCACCAGGATAGAAGTGCCTCCTGTAGCTTTTACACCGGGAGGAGAAAAGGAGTGGTAGGAACTGTACCGACGGATGTCAATTTTATCGGTCCTTTTTAGGTAGGTTTCTTGGAGACAAAACACGGATGGTTTGAAGTCTTGAAGCAATAACTGTAATTCATTATAATTATTCTTAAGTCCTCTGCAATTCCATTGGATCATGTTTTGTGGATTCATGGTGCTTCCACTGGTGACATGTCACGTGAACGTGAGAAAGCGTTTGATGAACTCCTATTGGTGTGAGGTGGAGTTGGAGTTGGAGTTACTTCTATATCCAGAGGGCCAAAGGAGTTATGGACCTCGATGGGGACCTCTGAAGGAGAGGTGGCCTTTGGTTTTGTGTTTGGCAGTTGTTCAAGTTGTTTTTGTCTCTCTAGCCTCTTTGTTTCCCTTTTTCTGTTTCTGGTTTTGGCATTTGTTCTGGTGTTTGTGATTCAGAGGTTTTGACTTTTGGCGTTGGAGATGGAGTTGCTGAGATAGGCTGAGTTGTGTTGAGTTGAGTTGGCTGAGAAGACATGATCCATGTCAGGTCGGTCTGACATGAGATGGTTGCAGTAGTGATAGTAGTATGGGAGACAGCAGAAGAGTAGGTGATGGTTGAAGGGGCTGCAGTTAAACTTGCAACCCTCTTCTTTGCTTCGTGAAAGGAGATATTTTCCTTGTGCTTGATCTTTAGTATCTCGGATTCGCGTTGCCACACTGGACAGAACTTGGAAGAGGCCATATGGTTACCACCGCAGTTTGTGCACTTCACTTCCTTAGTACAGTCGTTGTCCTCATGCTTGTCACCACAGCGGTAACAAACAGCAGAGGAACGACAGGACTTGGATCCATGTCCAAACTTTTGGCAGTTGTAGCACCGGAGTGGATTGGGGACATACACCTCCACACCAATGCTACAATAACCAGCTCTAATCGAGTCAGGAATGTTTGCTTGCGCGAATGTGAAGAGATAGGTGTTCGTTGGTTGAACAACACCGTCCTTTTTGAAGTTGAATCGTTTTACGGCTGTGACGTATTGCTGAGAGAGTTCCTTGACAATTTGTTCTTCAGTCATGTCAGACAGGCATCGAGCTCTGTCCCGTACAATGCCTCTACACGAGTTAAGTGTTTTGTGTGCTGAGACAGCGAACTTGATATTGACAAATTCTTGTATTTTGAGGAGATTTAGAGATTGTTATTTCCGGGTACATTCTATCAGGAGAGAGCCAGATCGGAGCTTTGTAACATTGGCAACCTCTCCGCAGATACCTTTGGAGATTGCAAAAGGATTCAATTGCAAAGGATGCTTGTCACAAGCCTCAATGATCAGGAAACGTGGCCAGTAGTCAGGTCGGGGGGGCGTACTCTCGTCAGACGAGGAGTTGTCGGTATCCATGTGTCTTCGTTTTGAACCGGGGTATTGGGAAGCCATGTCGTTAGTAATGTGGTTCGGCTTCTCCTCTCCCCACCCACCATGGAGTGTCAACAAGGACGATCTTATACTGCAGCGGGTCTCCAAGCTACAAAGACCAGGGATAAGGGGGTGTTATACTCCAGCGAATTTGACATGAAATACTGTAGCTGCCTACCAGATTAAAGGTCAGGATGGTTCTGTCCATGACAATCAATTGGAGACGTACAGAAATCGGAGGTCAGCATCAGCAGATTGGCCCATGAGCCACCGCCTTCTGTGCATGGGTCTGCGAGGCTAATTTTTTTTTGTAGAGTATTAGTTAACATTTTGAACATGGCCAAAAGTGTTATGAAATACCAAATTTTGTATAGACAATCCATGCACAGGGCAAGGCGTGACCAGCCGATTGGTAGAATCGGGCCTATTCTACCACCCGTCTAGGCAAAGTTAGGGTCGAAGTGGTGTGTTGGATTATTGAACACTATTGCCGGTTCCGTCATCCTCAACCATATATACTTGCAGACGATCTCCATCATGGCAATACTCGTGGAATGTATGTAAATGAATACAAAGAAGCTATTAAGATATTACTGTTCGCGGATGACGTTGCACTACTAGGAGATAGCATTGTTGATTTACAAAGAAAATATCCAGTCACTGGTACCTATTGATTATTTTTTTTTTTTTTTTTTTTTTTTTTTTTTTTTAAATTTTTTTTTCCACATTTTACATAGTACATGAAGAATGCATTCACATAAGTATATTCATACAAATATTCACATACAATATTTCAAGTATATTCGATACACACTCACAAATCCCCTTCATACAATGAATAAACGTCTTTGAATATCTATCTCAGTAGTTCCAATACTAATAATAGTAATTAAATACATTTATTATGTGTTTTCTGACCTAGTATTTTCTGTAAATAGATTGTGGAGAGATGACCAGAAGGTAAAAACTCACTGTTGCTGCATATAGAGTACGCATTATATTTTGTAATTTCATAGTATTTTGATACCTCATGCTTACTACATGTTGGAAACTTGGAACTTGTTCTTTATTTTGTTTGTATATTACCTGTTTCACAACAAGACATATTTGCATTTAGAGAATTATTGTTTTTCCTTTAAATCCAAGTAAAGATGTTTTCTGGGTGTAAAAGTCAATATTACCTTCAGTTACAGTCATCAACCATCTGGTCAAACTTCTCCCAAATCTTTTAACATGACAACAATTACAGAGTAGGTGGAGAATTGTTTCTAGTTCCTTTGAACAGAATGTACACAAAGGTGTGTCCTTTAGACCGATCCTATTTAGAAAATATTTTGTGGGTAGAATATCATACAATATCTTCATCTGTAACCATTTCAAATTGCACATTTTGTGGATCGTTTTGCCATCATATATATATTTCTGTAGCATCGTGTTATCATACTGTGTTTCAAAGAGACTCTTTCCCACTTTTTATGAGCATAAGACTTATTGTAATTGAGTCCAGTAGAGGTGGTAAAGGTTTTGAATTGCCTTGATCTTTTAGATTAAGCTTGGATATATTAAATGGTAGTATTGGTGAGAATGCAAGTGTTTTAGGTAGAAGGATTTGTCTTCTTAAGCGAGGCAATTATGGAAGATTTAATACTGTAATATCTTAAGATATTTGTTTTTAGGGTGTTATATTTTTATGTGGATTCTTCGTAAGTATAAAGATTTCCTGTGGTTGAGTTGATAAGATCATATATAAAGTGCCATTTCCATGCATTGTACCAATTGATGTTTATAAAAATTTTAGTTTCGTTACCTTTTGCTAAAACATATAATTAAAACCAAATGCATTGACTAACATGTCATTTGGGTTTATTATCTTATAATGATTTTGTAAATATGATCCCCATGCAGAAATTACATCTCTCAAGAATGGATTTCTTGTGTATGGTTTTATATGTTTTTCCAAATATTCAGGATCAGCTATTAGAAGTTCTTCCGTAGTTGGGTATACGGTTATCCGCTTAATGATTTTCCATTTTGCAGTTACTGGTATATAATTTTTTATCCATGCTTTATTTTATGTGCGCAAATGTATTTCTAATTGGTGGGACACTAATTCCTCCAGTAATCAGGTGGCATAGTTAAAGGCAATCTCTTTTAATTTTGTCTGGTTTTGTTTCAGCCCTGGAGGTTTGAAGCAGGCTTGTTGAAATTGATTTTATTATTTCATCTGGGGGGTGATGGAATTGAGGAAAATAAATGGTTTAATTTTGCAAGCAGTAGTGATTTCAAAACAACATTTCTACCATTGGAGTAAGTGTTCTTATTGACCATAATTTCATTTCCTTCTCTATCTTTTTGAACTTATCATCGTAATTCAGTTTCACCATTTTGTCAAGGTCTACATCAAACATAATACCCAATACCTTGAAGTCATTTTGACTCCAATCTAAGTTCCAGTCTTTACAGACTTTATATCTACATCTTTTCTTTGAACCTATCCAGATCAGTCTTGTCTTGTCAGCATTAATTTTCAAGCCAGAAAACCTTGCAAAAAAGGATAAAATGTTCAGCCATCTAAAAATAAAGAGGTATCGTCAGCAAATTGTGCAAGAACATATTCAATACTTCCTTTTTTAATACCTTTTATATTTTTATTATTTCTGATAAGTATAGCTAAAATTTCTGCGCATAAAACAAAAATATATGGCGATACCGGATCTCCTTGGCGACAACCTCTGGCTATAGGAAAAAAGGTGCTAGCAAATCCATTTACAAGTACACTTGATTGCATATCTTTAAAAAAAGTTCTGATCCACTTCTGAAAACTAGGTCCAAAATTAAAGAATCTTAATACATTTAGTATAAAGTTTCTGTCAACTGAATCAAAAAGCCTTTTCAAAATCTATTAGAACTAAAAGTCCTGGTATTTGAGTAAGATTCTGTATACTCCATTAGATCGTTATATCACACCTTATCTGACCTCACCTATATATCTTCCTGGTACAAAGCCTTTTTGATCATCATTTATTATTACTGGTAATACTTTCTTCATTATTAGCTATAACCGCTGATGCAATCTTATATATGATGTGTTAAGAAGAGAGATTGGCCGCCAATTTTTAAAAACAGTTTTTGGTTTGTTTCTTTTTGGTAAGCATGTAATTAATCCTTGTTTCTGGGTGACTGATAGATTTTCGTTTTGATATGCATAATTTAACGAGTTTATTAAAATTTGTTCAAGTCTATCCAGAAGAATTTTATAAATTTCTGTTGTAAACCCGTCTGGTCCAGGACTTTTTCATTTTCATTTTCAATGCTTCTAGGGTTTCCTCATATGTTAGTTCTCCCTCTAAAGTTGCAGTACTGTCTTCATTTAGTTTTGGTATATTGTATTTGTTTAACAAATAATCAAGATTAATTATAGTGCAGTTTTCATTTTTTATATAGTTTTTTATAAAGCTTTGGTTTCTTTAAGTATTTCTTCTTGATCTTTAATAGTTGATCCATCAGGTTTTTAATTTCTGATATGGACTTGTTTAGAAAGTTTCTAAATTCCAAGTTTAAAAGTATCTCACTTGGTTTTCTCCCTATTCTGTCCATTTTGCTTTTGATCTGATAAATGCTCCCTTTGTTTTATTTGTTTCATAAATTCATTAAGTTCAGTTTTATATCATTTATTCTTTTAAAAGTTTCTTCTTTGGCCTGTCAACTGTCATTGTTATCTAATTCTATCTCCAAATCATGCAATAATGTTTCTAGTTCATTGATTCTGCTCTTATCTTTTTTCCTCTTTGTTGATGTATAGTAAATTGTTAGTCCTCTTTCCATAAGAATCATTTCCCATAGAAGTTGATCATTAATTTGGTATTTTGGAGTTTGGTCTTCTGTTTTTGTGTTATATTTGGTCAACGTGCTTTTAATAGTTTCCTTAACTAATTGTACATACTTTGGATCTTGTAATAAAGAATTGTTGAATTTCCAAAAACCTTTTCCTCTTTGTGTTTCAGATAGAGCTAATGTCATAGAAATAAGTGAATGATCTGAATCTATGCTTGGACTTATGTCACACTTGATAACATTCTGTAGTAAACTATGAGAGATCAGAAAATAATCTAGTCGAGCTTGTTTAATTGGAGTAGGTTGGCGCCAAGTAAATCTTTTCTCGAAAGGGTTTGTTTCTCCATGGATCTTTTAAATCTAAAAACATGTATCAGATCTATAATTTTTTCTCTGGCCTTTGGGTTGTTAATATTTTTATAGTTAAAGTATCTTTTCTAGGTCTTGTACTAAATTCCAGTCTCCCATAAAATAGTTTGTGTTCCTCCTAGGGCGTCCATATGATCTTTAATTGTATCATAAAATTCTGGCGTATCTTGGTTTGGGCCATATATGCTTGCTATTGTGTAGACTTTTTCACATATATTTACTTTTAATATTACATAATTTCCTGACTCATTATCGGCAACCACATCTTCAACTTTAAATTCAAAGTTGTTATTAAAAAGGACAGCCGTTCCTCTAGCATTACTTTTAAATGATGTCATGTAGCAATGATTGTAGCCCCATTGTTGTTTAATGATTTGTTCCTGTTCTTTAGTAAAGTGTACATCTTGTAAGCAATATATGTGGGCTTTTTTTCCGTAAGAATCGGAACACCGTGTTTCTTTTAAATGAATTGTTTAAGCCCCTACAGTTTAAAGACATAATCTTAATTTTTTCCTTTTCAGCCATTTTCAAAGATGTGGAGTATATCTAATTCAAATGGTTTGTAGTTGTAACAGTGGTATAGAATGGGATTTGTGAAAGTGTATATGTCAGTAACATGCTTTGTGGAATTTTCGTTATTCTGTATATGATAACAAAGTATAAAACATTTCAAAATTGTGAGTATAAAAAGTGCTTCCAGCTTCTGAAAACCAGGAAAATTTGTGGTTTCTTTGGTACACTCTTTACTTTTTAAGAGGATTGACATGAAGTTATAATGCAACTACGTGGGTATATTTTGCGTAATATCAGATATTGTATTATCGAAACTGAATTGACGGCAAGAATCTGTTCTCTGTTCCTTTCTAAGATGTCTTTTCGAATCGCCTAAACGTATTGAAACATTACTATGAACCTTAAAAACTTGTAATGTTTCAACACGTACCCAGCCATAACTCTAGAAAACAAACCTTTATTACTATCGTGGTTGGAATCTCAATGAGATTAGTATTCGAGTAAACCTCTATCTATACATCGACAAAAGACTATACATTGACAATCAATGCAGATATACTCTAATATTAATTATTACCATTAACAGTTTCACAAATATACATTATTTTACATCACACTCTTGGTTACACGTATAAATTCACATGACTTCCCTAGTGGGGCCATCTCTTTCTAAGCTACTCCCACCAGGGCCAAATATGGACAGTCTGGAGATTACTTTTCATATTCGACCCAGGGATCATCATCTACTTACAAGTTCTTGAGAACAAGACCACACTGAAAACACTTGCAAGCATCCCATCTGATTAAATACACACATCCTGCCTGAGCCATTTCACTAGGACTCTGTTTCATCTGCACAGGCCAAGACTGAAAGAAATCAAGTCTTTTCTCGAATGAAGTCCATTCAGTCTTGATTGCACAGCAATCGGCAACGACAGTGTTGTCGAGTTGGTAATGTCCACACATATCCATGATATCCCAGAGGGAAGAGCAGTGGTAACATGTTCACACAGTACAGTGTCTAAACCAAGAATGGCTTTACACCCAGTGACCTTAGTCACTAGGGTCACAGAAGGAACACATGAGGTACCCCAACTGATTCTGATGATCTTCCTGAAGCATACAAGGAAGCATCTCTTTCAGCTCAGGTACATAGTCAAACATGACTCTTACACAATCTACCAGCCTTTCCCACTGATATGGACAACAGAATACATTTGTCGGTAGGTATCACTCTACCACGTTTCTGGTCATTCTCCTAGTGTCGAACATCCCAGGAAGCGTGCATGTTCCCTCGAAAATGGACGTGTGAGTACCTTCCCTGCTGTTTTAGCTTCACACGAACACTAGACACTTCCAGCCAATGTTTTAAACTCAGGACAATACCTAGTTTTATAGGTTAGGACTTGCCACTCGGGTATACTTCGTACTTCCTCACATGAATTTCTACTTTTCCATTCCATGTCTTGGCTGTGACATAGATGTGGTTTCCCAGATGTAAATGACATCTCGGATTTTGAAGTTTTACCAGGGTCTCGTTATCACAACTGAGAATATCATGGTGAACCCCCTCCATTTTCTATCTTCGAGGTAAAAAGCCAACAGAACTAGTAGAAACTGATAAAGCATGGTACGGATTTCAGGAAGAAGAAACGTTCTGTCTGACGTTTGAGATGAGAATGAATGTTTAGGGGACTGTTTAGGGGGGTGTTATATTGCCTACCTGCTAAATGACGTCATACCTTATAGAACGTTCTACGTGACCGTGATGAGGTGAACAGAATCTCCCTAACACTTTGAAATCCAAATACAGACCATGTGCATAGCAACAGGTTATCACAATGAGGTGACACAGGTGTTTAATTAGGTCACACAGATGCATGATAAGAAAACAAAATGGCTGTCTTTTTTCTGCCCAACACCTGACCTTACATAAGGCATATGTGGTGACCAAAGTACAGAAATGGTTATTATTAACGGTAATCTGACGGCCCAACGTTATATTGACCAGGTACATCGACCGACAATTCTCCCGTTTCTTTACCAACAGCTATAGAGGATATTGTTCCAGCAGGACAATGCTCGCCCACATGTAGCTCGAGTCTGCCGGAATTTCTTTCATGCCAAAAACACCAACATCCTGCCATGTCTTGCACGATCTCCTGACATGTCGCCAATCGAGCACTTATGGGACCATCTTGATAGAGTTATTTGACGGAGACAGAATCCGCCAGTTACAGTACAGCAAATGACTCAAGCCATTGTCGAAGAATGGAGGCGTATCCCAGCTGACGTCATCACAGACGCCTCACAACTTCAGTCAGAAGACGTGTGTTTACATGTCACATTCTCTGTTTGACACTTCTTATCACGCTTTGCTGTGTTTCTCGAATGGACCCACTGATAGTGAATTCTCTAGTTTGAACCTATGTCGACCATAACCTGTTCAATAAGTAATCAACCCTGTTAAAAATCGAACATTTGTACTAAGCACATGCCTATGTCATTGCTTCACAGATTATCACTTACAAACTTAGCTTTCTTGTTGCTTTTTAGTGAGATCAAATTGAACGAGGAGAAAGTTTCATTTGCCCGTCAGTATATATCCCTTGCACTTTGTCAATTTCCTGCTTGACTGCATTCAACTTTCCACCACAAGGGATAAATATTTCAGTGTAAAAACGGCCAAGGACCTTTTCAATAATGTTATTTCCAACTTGAGCATGTGCTTTTCAAAAGAGATGCATATAGAGAAATAATATATGATGTTTAACTGAGATTGTTAGTGGCCATGCCCTTAATAAGGGTAGTAGAACTCTTGTCCCACGAGAGGGTAAGTAAGCACACATCATTCAAAGAATACAGTGAGACCTCGGACACCCGGACCCCAGATACCCCAGATATCATTTTTAACAGTTTACTATTTCATGTGCTCTCAAACTAAATAAAACTGTAATAAAATATAAAAATCTAGTTGTTTTACTCAGTCTGTCCTTTGGGGCACTTGTGAAGAACAACCTCCTCAAACTGGGTAATGCTAATAGCTCTTCCCCCGTGTCTACCTGGGTATAATGTTTCCACAGCACCCCATTGCTAGTCGTAAGGTGTGACCAAATTGTGTCGGTGGAGACCAAATTGTGTCGGTGGAGGGCGGGATTCTGGTGGTTGAGGCCACTGGTTCCAGGAACAGCGTTCCTTTTGCCCAAAACACTACTTTGACCCTTATTTTACCGAGACGCATTGTAGAAGGGGTCCGGTTGTATCAATCGGCTAGTCATATCAAGCCCCGTGCATTACCTGCATTTGCACAAATTGTATGATGAAACCTATTTGTGACTTTAAGTCTTGGCTCGTATGGTTTTTAAGATATCACTTGATTTTGAAATATGCCCTATGTAATTTGCTTAGATTTTAGAATATTAGATATTGCCTTGACCAAAACAGATACCTATTCACTTGTTGGCACGTCTTCTATTCCTGATGCTGATGCTCCTGACATTTACTACTGTAAACTCACAGAGGCATACGCAACAACAACAACAAAAACACATCGTCATCTGCTCTTGTTGTTAGAAATGCCAGCAAGAAAGTTGATCATTCAAATCAATCTGACAGACTATCAAAGGGTCTCATAGACCCAGTACAAGTATTTGATAAGTATGAAGTCTTGGATGACATGGATGTGTCGGAACATGCCCATATGCACAACAGAAGCAAAATTGTCCACGACCAGAGCAAAGCAGATCGCCTGTACACCCACGCCAAATAACGTGACCACTCATCACCCACTCATACACTAGAATTGCAGAGGTCTAAAGACCAATGTCAGTGAATTAAATTTACCAGTACAGGACCTTCAACCTTCAGCATTCTATCTCCAGGAGACTTATCTCATGCCAACGGATATGTTGACTTTTGTTAATACAATTCTTATCATTCTTTCGCCCCTCCGACTGTTAAAGCTTCTAGTGGGTGTTCTATTTTGTTGAGGCAGGATTTGATCCACAGTCCTGTTACTCTTCTTGTCAATCTACAGGCTGTTGCAATTAAACGTACATTGCACATTGCTTTTAATTTGTGCTCATTGTATATTACACCTTGCTTGACTTCATTTCACAGATAGTTGACCTTGTACTGGGCTGACCTAAGGCATGAAATCGCCTTGCATCTGTGTATCCTCATTTTGCAAATATCTCATCTATGCATGTGCACATATCTATTTTTGGATTTCAAGGTGAGAGGTGGCTGACCTCATCACAATGGTAAAGAATATTGTATTAGGTATGACCTCATTTAGCAGGTGGGCAATATAAGGTCCTCAAGCAGTATTTGGAGGAAATCCATTCATCCTTGAGTCGCAAGGGAGAACACATGCTCTTCCATGATATGCTCAGGAAGAATCACTCCGTGGTAACTATACAACGTGTAGAAGATGAGGACAACAAACTGGTGATGTTTAAAGTCTTAATTTACTTAACGAGGGATGAAATATAGAAAAACCTCAAACCTCCTTTGACTGTGTCAGAGAACGGTTGTGGACATTACCTAGGCCATAAGCCCACTCCCCTCTTCTGTAAAGCTTTGGAGGAATATGGAGGGACAGAAGCAATGCAATTGCTGGTACTTGAGACTTCTCATCCTAATGCCAATCAACTCACAGATCTATGTATCCCCGTTGTCATTTGGGCTTGGGAGGAGATGTGTGCGGACAACAAGACCTGTGTATAGACAGTACTCTTCCTCTGATTAAACCTCTAACAAGGTTCTAAGAACGGTTGAATTCCTTTCAGCCTTGACCTAGTCAACTGACCCAGGCAGGATTTGTATACTTAATCAGAGTGTTTGCAAGTGTTTTCAGGTGGTCTCTCTCTAAAGAACTTGGAAGTAGATGATGATCCCTGGGTTGAACATGAAAGATTATTTGGCCCTGGTGAGTGTTCCTTAGAAAGGAGGCCCGCTTAGTCCCAGTTAGTCATGTTTATTTACATGTAACCAAGAGCGTGATGTTCATTGTTAAATACTGTATATTTTCATTTGTGAAACTCTCTTGGTAATAAATCAACATTAGACAACCAATGCAGATATACTCTATGTACAGTCTTTGTCCATGTATAAATAGAGGTTTGCTCAAATGCTAATCTCATTATGCTCGTTTTCTACAATTATTGCGGATGGCTAGGTATGTGTTGAAACATTGTTAATGTTTGAGTACGTTGAGAAGATTCGACAAGACATCTTAGATATGAACAGAGAAGAGATTCTTGCTGTCAGTTGAACTATAAATAGATTATTAAAGGGAACATTACCAGTGACTCGAAATGAAAGTTATTGTTTCCTGAGGAAATATGATAGAATTAACGAAAATTAGTTCACCCCTAGGGACTACAGATGGTATGTGGATGAGTCTTGGACATTTCGTCATTTACATGCCTGCATCGTAGCATTTGTCAAAGCGCCACTGTTTGTCGATGCGCCTAGAGATGAGCGAGCCATTCAAAATGCCTGGTTGTTAGATAGGCATTGGCTTAGTAGTTTTATTATAAGTACGACCGTCTACAATAGTTTAACTCCCTTTGAGTATACAGCCACTAACAATATCAGTTACTAATTTAATCTTTTATAATAACTTTGAACTATTTACAAAACCTGTTGTTCAATTTTTCTAATAATTATATTTCTTTAAAAAAATACAAGTATTAAATGACAAATTTACATTATAGAAAAGATTCTTGATTCTTTTGACACTGAAATATTTATCCCTTGTGACGGACAAATCAATACAGTCAAGCAGGACATACTTGACCGTGATTCTCTCATCACAAGGGATACAAAACCGAGGATCCTCACCTTTCAACAGGTATTCGTGCGTATATCTAGTATGTCCAATGCGAGATCGTCGCATGATGACCTCTTCAAATCAACACTGACAATCTAAATAGATATAACCAATATAAGCTTTTATAGCATGCTATATATTATTTACATATTTTGCCCTGGGTCCACCGGACATATTCTGCCGATGTGAGGATAAATTTTAACTCACTCACTCACTCCACCCAGGAGGAGACCTATTAGCGTCACCCAGCACTCCCCATGAGGAGGCTGCTCTTCAAGAGTTCCCGAACCATAAATACAAGAGGCAAAAAATTATAATTTAGTGATCTACAATACCTTACTGTTGTAACACGCGAAATAAAGGAAACTATACATATATTTCAAATAAAATGTTAAAACCTGCACTAAGAACATGGCCGCTCGTTGTATCCCGATGCTTGTTTGATCGGCATTCCAGAGATTGGTGTGTAAATAACGAAGCTTTTGACTTAGTGCGACGATTATAATAATAGGCCAGTTCTTGCGCGCTTTTCCACGGCACAGGGATATGCTCAAAGCGCTCCCTGAGATCAGTTTAGACAATACACAGATGGAATGTACAGATGACTGAAATTCACGTATAGAGGAGAGAGTCGTGTTTCAAATGTAAAGACGATGATTCATCGTATTGCATGGTGACAATCACTGAATTGTCTGGTTCAGGCCCGATTTGTTTACAAACAACATCATGTGTCTGCTCATGATATAGTCACAATTGTACAATCTATTCTGCTTTTGGCAGAGATTTCTTTTGAATGTGCAAAGGGTTTTGTCGCTTCTATTTAACTCAATTGGGAGAGAGTTCCAAAGAGAAGTTGGTGGAACTTGTTCTTTCCTATTTTTATACACCTTTCAGGAGATATATATGTCTCTATGGATATATTTTGCTTTGGTGGACTAGACAGTAGTCTAAATCAATTGACATACATTTCTCAGTTAACCTCCAAGACCGCTTCTCCAATAGATGGCGCTAATCGAAACACATTATCCAGAATGTGAAGACACCTTTTGACTTTTGATCTTTCTACACCAAGGAACATGCTTTCCACAAAGATGAGGGCTGGGTGATTACAGAATACAGATTTATCTTTGTTCACTATTGAAGGGGATTTGTCCTCATAAAGTCTTATGTACTTGTTGAAGAGGCTTGTTTCGATCATGTATTTCTATGTTGAGACCTCATAAAAAGCAATCGCCGTATTTAATGCTTGCTTCCCCATAATGTACATGCCTGATAAATAGAACATTTTGCCCCGCTTTGCATTGTGTCAATAAAATGAGTGCTCCACTGTGACCAGATGGTGGACACACAAACACATGCAAACAACCAGTTGCGGGTATAGTAACGTGCAGTGTTATTGGACAAAATATTGTAAATAAGGATCCCAAAGGCTGATTTGGTAGTTTCTGGTTGATAGTTAATATCAGCTGATTCAGCTGTCTGCTAATACGAGATACAAAATATGAATATTGTTACCAAAA
This sequence comes from Haliotis rubra, assembly GCF_003918875.1. Lineage (NCBI taxonomy): Eukaryota > Metazoa > Mollusca > Gastropoda > Lepetellida > Haliotidae > Haliotis > Haliotis rubra. The sequence goes on along the minus strand of NW_025765624.1, from coordinate 36,457 downwards.
AAACCCACCTCCCTCTCCCCCCCCAAATTCTTTTTAAAACATACAAAGACAAAAACAACAACCAAAAACAAAAACAAAAAAGAATAACAAAACAAAGCAAAAAACCCCTAGACAAAGCACAAAACAGATGCTGAGGAATGACACATAACAAATTCAGGTGACTTCATTGGTGACAAGAGGTACATGAAGTTTCTGAGTGTCTGGAAGATACACATTTGTAGATGATACTATCAATAACCTGTAAGACTGGACAAGGAGGCCATACCAATGCTACTTGAGTTATAAAGGCATCATAGTAATTGTATATTTATATCCCTGTGGAAATGCAAATCTGTCCATCCACAGATCATAAAGTGACGGCCTCATTGTCACATGTTGCCTACTGAACACACTTTTCAAAGTACACCCACAGATTAAAACAGTCCGCCAAGCACAGTCACGGCAATGTCCTTCACAATAAAGTAAACATTCGGTTTTGCATAAGGTTGGATTAATTTCATTGATAACGGATGTGATGGGTTTGTTTTTAACACTTACCTTAACATAACCAAGGTACTCTTTACATATGTCTCCAGCCAGGCTTTGCAGTGCTTTGGTATTGGTGTCCCCTTCAGATAGTTTTCCTGTATTAATGACAAGTTTCGTCTGATGTTTGTAAAGCTTCTTCAGATCAGTTTGAGTGATATCGAAGTCATCCGAAGGTTTCATAGGCGTTGCAGTGATCAAATACATCTTGTAATCTGAAACGCATTTTAATATTGAGGACAAGATACAATAAACAATGTGTCCAAGATATATATACACCACAAAAAAGGTTACCCTGCTCGGACAATACGTGTGCTGCTTTATCATCAAGTAATGGTTTGATCAGGCAAAAGGTCAGAATTCTATTCTAGATGTCAGTCTAATCTGTATTCGAGCCTGAATTAAAAGACCGTGCAACTGAACCGTGCAAATCACCAGCAGCTGAAGAGGTGGTTAAATCCAGCTAGTGTCCATGCAGTTAGCAAAAGTACTGTAAGTCCCCATGGTATGGGAACCATAGTATGGTGATCTACATTCAGATGTGGGCGATCCATAGCCTGTTTTATATGTTATGTATTGTCCAAATGGTGCTATTAGTTTTAACTTTTCATGCTAGTTTAATTCTAACTGTTATAGTCTAGTTGTTTTACTGTCCTTTGACGACAGGTTTTATAAAATACACATATCCTTTATCAAGGTCAAATTTGTTCTCGTCACGATATGGCTGAAACATTGCCGATGTGACCTTAAATATTAACCCACTCACTCTATTTGTAAAATAGCAGTTTACCATAGCAGAGCTTAACCCACCCCAAATACTGGTGTTTCACAAAGTGAACATTTTCAAGGTTATTTTCACATATACTGCAGTGATGAAAATAGTCTGTTCGTTAAAAGCAACATGTAATTAAGGAAGGGAGTGTTATGGATGTCAACTTCTTTACCATTAGGAACACGTTTTGGAGCATATCACACACACGCAGACCGTTTTGGAGTATATCACACACACACATTACATTACAACCTTTAACCCCTTTTGAGGATACAGCCACTCGCAATCTCAGTGGCCGATTTAAACTACCATAAGTAAGAATGCATTTATCCACAACACATATGAATCAATCAGTTCTATTTCTGTTAAATATTCGATGATGAAATGATAACATTGTTAAAAAGATCCTTAGCACTTTTAACACTGAAATATTATCCCTTGTAATGGACAAATCAATACAGTCAAGCAGGACAAGCTTGACCGTGATACAAAATGGAGGATCATCACCTTTCAGCAAATACTCGCGTGCATATCTTCTCAAATATGGACTGAGGACCCAAGTAGGTACAACCAATATGTATGTTTTATTTCATGTAATATATTTATTCTTTTGTGTCCCACTTCTTCTGCAGGATGTATGAAATGAGAAGCGGTGTCACAGATTTGTTGATTGCTGCCACAGCAGCAAAATCGGCCATTGTATTTCTAGACATGCGATGTCGCATTGGCCAGTAGCAACATCATTACATAATTCAATAATTTCAATTGTTTACAAGAGCACAGGTCACGAATCAGGGGCAGTAAGGCACTGTCGAGCTCGGAGAATCCTTGGATGGGTGATCGTGTTGGCATTTTAACTCCTAAGAGTTTCTAGGACTTCAGTCCTGCCCCACACCGACGCACATGTGGTACATGTGACTTTGTTCAAAATTGCCTCTGCCTCCGGGTACCCAGCAGAAAATGGCTACCCGGTTGGATAAAGTCATGTGACTATAACCTTCCAGCGCCTAACAGGCACCTTGCGTTATCCGAGGTAATAATGATCAGATTCTGATTACAGCGTCCAGTCAGATGGATACTAGGCGCTTTATGAATGAATTATTATGTATTACAGATTAAGATAAAAATGCAGCAGAGAGGGTTCGGGTGATCCTGGCACAATCAGGCTGGTAAGACTCATCATCATCTCAGGGCCTTTGCCCCCTCTACATGCAGCCCAGGCAGTGAAAGGGACTTCTCCCAGGAAACGCTGCCTAGTCAAACCCACCAAGAACATTTTGGAGAATATGTAGACTCCCCAACACTGCAGCCTTCTGCATTACCCAGAGTGTCAGAAGGGCTGTGCTCCCAGTGGAGAACCCGGGCACTCTCCTTATCTGCCCCAAGAGATCAGGAGGTACCGAGAACAATGGGGAGCCTGACGACAGTGTACTTGGGATGCAAGCGAGACATTTCAAAGGAGTGGTCCGCATACTAAGCATGCTTTTCCTGAATCTTGCCAATCACGTTGCTGTCAAAAGGGACAGAAAAATCAATGAAATTATTGGCTTTATCAAAAAGGACAAGATCAGATTTGTTGGCAGGAATTCTTCTGAGGCTGTATATGGGCCTATTCGAAAGAAGCTTAAAAGCATCATTTTCCATGGCGCCCTGGACATGTTCAGGGTCGTACCATGGATGGACCTCGGAGTCCAAGCCACAGGCATGGCGAAGACGGTAGTAGAAGCAGCGAGCCATGCCATCATGTCTTTAAAGATATGCTGTTTGTGCCAAGGAAAGGCATCCATTGACAAGGTGTTGGACAGTCTCTGTAAATTCATTGCACAACCGGCACTTCATGCAAATATTTTCCTTTAGAATCACATTTAGGCGATTGCGAGTGGGAACTGACTGGTCTTTGGCAGCAAAACTAAAGCCCTCAGTTTCACATTTAAGACCAGCCGACTTCATCCGGGCGAAGGAGTCGGTTGGATTGCTATTCTGTTCCACACACTGCATGTACACACGATGGCTTTTCAGAAAGCTTCTCCACAAATGACCTACTCTGAGCAGACTTGGTGAATAACTTCACCTGCTTTAGTCCCATCGCTGTAGCGTCCAGCAGTACATCGCCATCAACAAAATCAACTTCAAGTTTCAGATTCTGTCGAGCAACCTTGGCACAGTTAAAATATCTGTTGAATTTCTTGCTTTCATCGTGAGTCTTGAGTGAGTGAGTGAGTTATTATTTAACGTCACATCGGCAATATTTCAGCCATATCGTGACGAGAACATTTGATATTGAAATAAAATATATGTATATTATAATACACCTGCCGACGAAGGACAGTAAAACAACTAGAGTATCACAGATAGACATGTAAAACTAGTAATTGAATCTAAAACATTTTAACCATAGGGGACAACACAATCTAAAAATGGGCTATAGATCGCCAACAACTGAAGGTAGATCACCATACTAGGGACCATGGGGACTTACAGTACATTTGCTTCCTGCATGGGCCCTAGCTGGATTTATATCATCCCTCAGCCGTTAGCAATTAACACATATCTAGCCATACATTAAAATTACAAATATTCTACGATTAAAAACGGAAAGTTGAAATTGACTTTGAATGTTTTAGATCTTACGTACCCTCTCCTCAGGAGGACAATAATTTTTACAGTACTTTAACCCCTCGAGGATACAGCCACTAACAATCTATGTTACTAATCCAAACTTCTAATCATAAAAATATTTAGCTATTTACAAATCTGTTAACAAATCTAATTTTTAAAAGGCAATAACTAAATGAGAACTAATATTATTAAAAAAGATCCTTCAGTGTTTTGACATTAAATACTTATCCCTTGTGATGGAATATTCAATGCAGTCAAGCAAGACATGCTTGACTGTGATCCTTTCATCACAAGGATACAAAACGGAGGATCTTCGCCTTTAAGCAAATATTCATGGGTATATCTAGTATGGCCAATGCGACATCGCTCGCATTAATGATCTCCTCAAATCTGACTGACAACCCAAGTAGGTGTAACCAATGTAAGGTTTTATTGCATGTAATTTATTAATACCTACTTGAGTGTCCCACTTCTTCTGCATCAGATCACGGATGTAAGTTCCAATGCAAGCTTTGTAATCAGAGTAAGGAATAAGAAGTGGTGTCACAGATTTGTCGAGTGCTGCCTTAGCAGCAAGATCAGCCATTGTGTTCTCCCAGAAATGCCAACGTGGCTGGGTAACCAACAAAAAGACGATGTCGCATTGGCCAGTAGCAAGATCATTATATAATTCGATTATTTCAATTAAAAAGTGGATGTTTGCAAGAGATATTTTAATCGCCTGAAGGCAAGAAAGAGAGTCAGAAAATATTATATATTGTTTATGTTTGGGATGTCTTTTGAATATATTTAAGAGCTGTTAAGATGGCGCTTGGTTTCTGCTGTAAATATAGAGCTGTTATCTGGTATTCTAGAAGATATTGTTCTGGATCCAATGACAGTGGCACATGCCACTGCGCCACCATCCTTGGACCCATCTGTAAATAAGGATTTGTATGTATTATAGTTGTTCTTAATTGATTATATTCTTGTGTTTATACTGTAATTCGTTAGTTTCTGATTTTTAAACTTTGTCAGTGTTAGGTCAACTTGTGGCCTCACCAATTGCCAAGGAGGAGAGGAAAGAAGACGGGAAGGAGATATATTCTCCAACTCAATGCCAGCAGCAGAAATAAATTGTTGATTCTTATCCCAAGAGGTGGAACAAGTGAAGGTTTTTATTATACAAGTCCTCATAAAGAGGATTAAAAAACGCAAGTGTGAGCAGGATTGGATTCATTAGAATATAACTTTGTGATATACTGTAGGGACAATTTGATACGGCGAAGTTTTAAAGATGGCTCATCGGCCTCAACGTAGAGACTGTCAATGGGAGAGGTTCTGAAAGACCCAAGACAAAGTCTTAGACCCTGGTGATGGATAGAATCTAAGTAGTTTGAGGTTGCTTTTACAGGCTCCACCATATACGATGGAGCCATAATCAAGTTTCGAGCGGACCAATGATCGATACAGGTGGAGGAGTGTAGCTTGATCCCTCCCCACTTTGAGTTGGAAACAACTTTCAACAAATCGAGTGCCTTCAGGCATTTGACTTTCAGTGATTTAATATGTGGCAAAAAAGTTAAATGGGAGTCGAAAATGAGACCCAAGAATTTGGCCTCCTTTAACCACTTTGATGGGAGTGCCATTTAAAGATAGTTCTGGGATCTTTATGCGGTTTATATTTTCTACAAAAGTGTAGACAATTAGTTTTGGATTTGGAAAATTTAAAACCGTTTTCAAGACACCATTTATTTATTTTATTTAAACACAACTGTAATTGCCGTTCAATAGTATGCATATTTTACCACGACAAGAAATATTAAAATCATCCACAAAAGTGATCCATCAATGGAATCGTTTAAAACCTTGGATAAACTGTTAATCTTGATACTAAACAAAGTGACAGACAAAATACTGCCTTGAGGGACACCCTGATCCTGATTGTAATGATCAGACAGGGTTGAACCCACTCGGACTTGAAATTGCCTGTCGGTTAAAAACTGTGAAATAAAAGAGGTAAACGACCCCTTAAACCAAAAATCATGTAAATCCTTCAAAATGCCATGCTTCCAGGTTGTATCATAAGCTTTCTCAAGATCAAAGAAAATTGATACAGCATGTTGTTTATTGACGAATGCATTTTTAACAAAGGATTCTAAGCGTACCAGATGATCAATGGTACTACGATTTTTCCTGAAACCACATTGAATATTTGTTATGAGGTTATTGGTTTCAAGATACCAAGTTAATCTATTATTCACCATACGTTCCATGGTTTTACAGACACAGCCAGTTAGAGAGATCGGTCTATAATTAGACGGATCAGTATGATCCTTGCCAGGTTTTGGTATTGGGACTACAATGGCATTACGCCATGAAGGAGGAAATTCTCCAGACGTCCATATTTTGTCAAATATATCTAAAAGTGTCATCAGACATGGTTCCGGTAAGTGTTTCAATAACTGGTAATGTATATTATCATCACCCGCTGCAGTATCATGAGCTTGCTCAAGAGCAGTATGTAGCTCATGTAATGAAAACACTTCATTATAATCTTCACCGTTATTGGAGTCGAAATTAAGTTTTTCTTTTCCTGCCGTTTCTGATATCTCTGAAACTCAGGGACATAATTTGCCGATGATGAATTTTGGCAAGAGTTTCGCCAATTTTATTTGCAATGTTGCATTTATCAGTTATGAAATTGTCACCATCTTTAAGATGATGAACAGCAGATTTGGAGCCTTTGCCTTTTATTCTCTGAACCATGTTCCACACCTTAGACATGGGTGTGCGCGAATTAATTTTGGAGACATAGTTTCTCCAAGAATGGCGCTTGTTTTGCTTATATGCCCGTCGTGCCTTGGCACTGGTAATTTTAACATTGTTCAAATTATGAACAGTAGGATGTCGGCGAAAATATTTTTCTGCCTTCTTCCTACATTTCCTGGCTTTGTTTGCATTCGTTGTTAAACCATGGTTTACGAATGTGAGGATTTGCAGAGGACTTAGGAATTGTTTGGTCAGCAATTTCATTCAGTTCAGCGGAAAACAGCTGTATTGGATCTGATACATTATTAAAGTTGTCCGGTATTAATTTGTCCACACACATTATTTCAAATAAGGACCAGTTGGCCTTGGAGAAATTCCACCGTGATGAAGGGGAATCATCATCCGGTCTGATAGCTTTCAGGACAGTAGGGAAGTGATCGCTTCCACAAAGGTCATCATGAACAGACCATTCAAACTCGTTGTAAATATTCGCATCTGCGAGGGACAGATCAAGTGAAGAATAGGTTCCTGTAGCAGGGTGCAAATAGGTGCTTGATTCATCATTAAACACACATAAATTATTATCAGAAATAAAATCTTCAATTACTTTACCTTTATTGCTTGTACTTGTACTGCCCCATAGAGGGTTGTGCCCGTTCAAATCGCCCATGATGATACAGGGCTTAGGTAGTTGATCATATAGATTCTGAAGATCAGATTGGTGAAGAGCAGATGAAGGTGGAATGTACAGTGAGCACAAGGTAAATGCAATGTGCAAAGTAATGCGGATAGCTACGGCTTGAAGATTAGTATTGAGGGGAATGTCACTATGAATGACATTATTTCTGACTAATATAGAAGCACCCCCAGTTGCTTTGTCCCTGGAGGAGAAAATGAGTGGTGGCATGTATACTGCCTTAGATCAAATGTATCAGTACGTTTAAGATAAGTCTCTTGTAGACATAATGCCGATGGTGAAAAGTCTTGAGCTATCAACTGTATCTCATTAAAATTATTTCTAAGTCCTCTGCAGTTCCACTGAATTATATTGGCCAACTGAGTCATGGTGGCCTCAATTGGCGATCGTTCACGGGTATGTGAGGAGGAGCTATCCCTCCGCCTGTCCTGAGAGGACAGAGCAACCTCCATGTCTAGAGGTTCAAACGGGTTTTGAAGAGGAACCTCGGAAGGTGAAGAGACAATAGGTGGTTGTTTTCTGTTTAACTTTTTTCCTTTTTTCTTGTTGGTTTGGTCAGTAGCTGGTTGAGAAGGAGATGGCTGTGAAGCAGACGTCTTGGATGTCGCAGACTGAATTCCAGTCTGAGATCCAGACGCAGTCTGAGTAACTTTAGAAGAAGGTGGAAGGGCTGACGCTGTAAGGGTAGGTTGTGTTGATTTGAGCCATGTGAAGTCGGTCTGACATGAAATGGAGGACGTTGCAACATGGCGTGTGACTGCAGTGACGTTGTTAGATGTAACAGCATGGGAATATAAAGTAGTTGAACTGGTTGGAAGAGGTACCAGCTTTTTAGCTTCAAAATATGAAATATTGTTAGTGCATTTGAGTTTCTGAATTGTTTGCTCACGATGATACAAGGGACAGGACTTGGAAGAAGCTACATGATCTCCTTCACAGTTTGCACATTTGATGGTATTAGTGCATTCAGTTAGGTCATGAGCATCACCACAACGGGAGCACACCGTATGATTGCGGCAGAACTTGGCTCCATGACCAAACCTTTGACATTTGAAACATCGGAGTGGAGTTGGCACATACACCTCCACTCCAATGTTAAAGTAACCAGCCTTTATGCACTTCGGAAGAGCCGAAAGTGCAAAAAGTAAACAAGTATGTGTTCAGTTTAATAACTGTTCCATCCTCTTTCTTTTTTGAAAATCGCTTTACAGCGACTACCCCTTGATTCTGTAATTCAGTCACAATGTCCTCCTCACTCATGTCAGAAAGACAGTGAGCCCTGTCTCGTACTATGCCTCTGCAGGAATTCAGAGTCCTGTGTACAGAGACAACAACCGGTGTATTCACAAACTGTTTTAATTTCAACAGATTGTCCGATTGCTGCCTCCGTGTACATTCCACTAACAGAGAACCATTACGGAGTCGTGTTACATCCTTAACTTCTCCACAGACACCTTGTATGCCCTTGGAGATAGCGAAAGGGTTTAATTTTAAAGGATTTTCATTTGCAGATGTGATAACAATGAACCTAGGCCATGATTCAGCAAATTCAGTAGATTCTTCATCAGAAGATGTAGATTCTATGCACCTACGTTTATGCTTTGAGGAACCAGATGGAATTGTAAGAGCCATAGTGTAGGGAAAGTGTTCAACATCCCTGCTCCCCACCCACCATGGAGTGTCAACAAGGACGATGGTACAGCGGAAACCAGCATGTTCCACCAGGGTTACAAGGATGCTATACTCCAGCAAATAAACACTTGAATAGCTGACAGATCTAACAGAATAAATGTCAGACTGGTTCGCCCTTGACACCTTTCTGGAGAAACACAGAATTCAGAGGTCTCTATTGCCAGATTGGCCCATGAGCCACCGCCTTCTGGCATAGGACTCTAGGCAATTAAATGGATCAATAATTTATAAATACAAATCAAAATTTCAATACAACATTTTATTGATGACATTCATTTTAATCAATCACAATAGTGTTGAAAAATACACAATTTAAAATGAATGTTTCCATGCGCAGGGCATGACGTGACCAGCCGATTGGTTGAACCGGGCCAGTTCAACCACCCGTCTAGAGTGAAGTAAGGGGCGAAGTGGTGTGTTGGGCAAAGGAACACTGTTCCTGGCCCCAGTGCCCTCAACCACCAGCCTCCCGTCCTCCACCGACACAGGGGCGCAACCCACGGCCAACGGGTTGGTGGACCTAATATCCCCCCGGGTCCACAACGGGGGTGAAGGGCGCTTAGCGTGACCCAGCACCCACCACGAGGAGGTGGCCCTTCACGGGTGATGGGCTCTGTTATCAGACATGATCCTTCTGGTCAGGTGGTCAAAATTCTGGATGTCCTATGTGTCCAATCAACTACTCCAAAGTAATAGGAAAGGACTGGCATAGCAAAAGTTTTGGTAGCTTTGATCTTGTTTCGAGCATTTAGCTCTGAGCTCCAGAATTTCTTTAAGCAAGATTTAAACTCGGCCCGAAGTTTGTCTTGAATCTGGGCATTCTGGACCTTGTCTCTAACTTGCATTCCAAGATAGGTGTGGGCCTGATCTTTCACAAGATGCTCAATAACTCTTGCCCCCTGTAACCTGACCGATCCATCATTAGTTACCTTGTCACGTTTCAAATAAAGAGTATTAACTTGTCGAGTCCAAATCAATGTTCGAAGTAATCGCCGGGACTAAAGGAGTCCCCCTGGAATATTCCCCTTCTGAATGGAATAGATTCTGAAGTCTGCACCTGCCCTTGCGAGTACATCTCAAGTCTCAGCAACTCATTAAAATCTTGAGTAAATTAAGTAGTCGCTCAGGGAGGTCAATACAATGAAGAGACGTCAGAATTCATTCTTGAGGGACGGAGTCGTATGCTGTCTTGTAGTCAGTCCAGCACATGGAGAGGTTGCGGTGATATGTTTTAGCCTCTTCCGAAATCATTATCTGTACAAGACGTTGATCCTTGCACCCCCAACATCCCCTTCTTGCCCACTTATGCTCTCTGTAAATTATGTCATTGGAAGAGCAGTAAGATGACACGAGGTTTGTCAAATATTTTATGTTGTGTATTCAAACATGTTATAGGGCGGAAGTTTTTGGGATCAATCAAGTCTCCTTTTTTGGGAGGGATGATTGTGCGACCTTTGAAAAACCATGAAGGAACATCGCTTGTATCCACGAGAGAATTGAAGCAGTGAAGTAATGGTGTTTGGACACAGGGGAACAGTTTCCAATACCGGTTTCGAATGCCATCAGGCCCTGGAACTGTAATAGATTGGACTTTTTTGATGACACTTTTCAGGCAATCTGGTGAGATGTAACAGACAAATGACCGAGTTTTTTTCTCATGCATTGCATAGTCGTAATCACGGATCCATGGTGCCTCAAGGTTACGGTCGCCGGGTACAGACCACAACTGTTTCCAGAAACCTTTATTGGCATCTATGGGAGGCTGTTAATCATGCTCACCATCACCCTTTGATTTGAGTTGCCTGTATTTTGGCCTTAAGGTAATCGACAATTTGGAGAAGTATCTTTTCCCTGTTGTCTTATACTGTAATTTGAACATTCTACAAATTGACTTTTATCGTTTAGACATAATTATGATGATTATTATTATTATTATTCTGGATGTCTATTAATATACTTAAGAGTTGTTAGTATTGTGTTTACTTCTCACCACCATCCTTGGATCCTTCCAAATGGATCTCAGATTTAAAAGCTTATCAGGATCTATTGGACCCTCTTCAAGCTACTGATAATTATTCAATCTTACACATTAGATATACGTTTACCTGTACAGTGTTGACGTTTCTGTTTAAAATATCATACAGACGGAAAGTTGAACACAATACAATCAACCAAATTAAACACAATGCAACTTCCACCTCCTGTGCGATCTACGCCGTTGACGAGTAATGACATCGTGACATGTCAAAGCAACCTACAGCACAGCAGAAACAATTGCAACCCGTCTGTTTATCCAGCATACAAGTAGCGCAGTACTTACTATAGATCACAGTAATGTTACAAGTGACATTTACTCTTTTGTATGAAATATAGTTTACCGAAAAATCGTTCCTAAATACCATAAAAAGGAACACAAGGACTTTCTTCATTTCCTGAAACTGCTGTAATCTTGACTTGCCCCAGTGTGTGTATCTTGTATATTTGTTACAGGATGTGTACATGTTAATGCCACTACAGCAGGACGTGCAAACTGCATGTAGCAAATACAGAACAATCATTTAGCATTACACACCACCAGTTATCTCCCTTTATGAATATTTAACAAAGCTTATATTTACAAAATATTAAATGTCCTGTAAATATCATCTTTACAAGACATCTTTTAAAGCTTGTAAATGTCAACTGTTTTTGCTGTGTTTAGACAATGATCGAAACAAGTCAAATCTTTACGTTACCATCTTTCAGATGCGATGCCACGGAGTTCTGAAATTCATCTCCTGGTCTGCCAGTTGGTCGGAACACAAGGAATTTAGGGCCCTTCCGTTGAGTTGTCAAAGGCTGGCTGACAGCGACACGGACTTCCTCCAAGCATCTGTTTAAGCTGTCACATATTGACTTTTTCAATTCTGTATTTGACTCAAAGTCGGGCACTATTGTTATGTCACCATTGCTGATGAAGCCGTTTCCTGAAAACATACAGAAGCACCTCTAAATACAAAAGGTTTAAAATATGAACACATGCAACAGGATTAACTCATAAATACACTGTCACAGTATATGCTTCTGTAATGCCGTTTATGCTAGCGTTTAAGAACATGTTGTGTTTTGAATGTTTCATAAGCATAATGAGCTGTATTACGTTGACCTGGAAACTATCGAGACTGAAACAAACGAACTGAAACCAGCATTTTGTTTGTTGCTTAACACCAGGTAAAATAACAACGTTGATCATTTTTCTGAATATTCGTCGTGGATAATCTGAGGTTTGATATTTGAAAACGATGTACACAACCAGAAATTAGTGACACTATTCATCGAATCAACTAGTAGCAAATTATCCCCTAAAGATAACAGGGAATCAGTCTGTTATAGGACCAGGTGTGAAACCAACAAATAACAAAGACGTAATTAACAATTGCAATATATATCTGAGTTAGTTCACAAATCAATGCAAATCACTACACCGGTATCACTATTACAAAAGCGAATGTATACAGGAGCAGCGGATATGAATAATAAAGACACTTTTAAACAGTGATGGTAATTCATCCCCTCAAAACTCTAATCTCAGTTGCAAAAATGGCAGGGTATAATGATCACCAGATGCAATGCTTGTCTAATGGTATCTATAGAAGTCACAAGATATGAGAGCCAATGCCCAGCTCACCTTATATACCCAGCCAATACCCAGCTCTGATCACACCAATGATCAAGAAGCCTCACCTTGACTCTGATGTTTTCAAAAGTTATAGACCCTTCTCAAATTTATCCTTTGTTTCAAAGGTCCTTGAGAGGATTGTCGCAGCCATGCTAACTGAACATGTCATGAGAAACAGGTATGCAGAGGTTCTACAGTCGACATATCGATGTCGCCATAGTACAGACATACTGCAATCAGTGGGCTTAGATGGGGCCATCCTAGTACTACTCGACCTCTCCGCAGCGTTCGATACCATTGACCATTGCACTCTCATGACCACTTTCCAGCATAGATTCGGCGTCAAAGACAGTGCCTTTGATTTGCTTCTATCCTATCTCTCTGGATGATTCCAGTCAGTGAAGATCAGAGATAATTATTCCAGCAAAGTTGCTCTAAGGTATGGCGACCCTCAAGGCTCAGTGCTGGGACCCATTCTTTTACCATTTACACACACCCTCTTGGAGACATTGCAAGGGTTCATCATCTGTCGTTCCACTTTTACGCTGGGACACTCAGCTTTACCTAGCATTTAAACCATCACAGAGTCCAGAATGCTTTCAAGCGCATGATGCTATCCGTGGAAGATATCAAGGTTTGGATGACCAAAAACTTTCTCAAGTTGAACAGTGAGAAGACTGAACTTCTCGTAATCTGTTCCAAGTTTGTCAGAAGCAGGTTGACTCATCCAGACCTCATAATTGGGGAGTGTGTTATTCCTCCAAGTGACAAAGCACGCAACCTCGGTTTTATCTTTGACTTATCTCTAAGTGCAGAATCTCATTTTTCAAAAGTCTGTAAAACGGCACTCTATAACATCAGAAACATCAGCCAAGTAAGAAGATTCCTGACTGTAAGGACTGCTGCCACTCTAGTCCAGTCCTGTTTGTTGTGTCACCTTGTTTACTGCAATGTATTGGTGTACGGTATCCCAAAACACCTTATCAACAAGCTTCAGCGATGTCAATGTGCAGCCGCCAGACTGGTGACCAAGACAAGAAAGGATCACCATATTAGACCAGTCTTAAAGAACTTACACTGACTAACTGACTGACTGAGTTTGGTTTTACGCTGCTTTTAGCAACATTCCAGCAACATCACGGCGGGGGACACCAGAAATGGGCTTCACACATTGTGCCCATGTCGGGATTCGAACCCGGGTCTTCGGCGTGACGAGCCAACGCTTTAACCATTAGACTACCCAAGGCTACACTGGCTCAAGATGGCAGAGAAAATCAAGTACAAGATTCTGGTACTAGTGTACCTCCACCATATCTCCAAGACCTTATTAACGAGTATGAGCCACCCAGAGCCCTGAGAGCAAGGGCACCCGTGAAGAGCCATCTCCTCGTGGTGGGTGCTGGGTAACGCTAAGAGCTCTTCAGCCCCACGTGTGGACCCGGGGGCATATTTGGTCCACCAACCTGTTTGCAGTGGGTTGTGCCCCTGTGTCGGTGGAGGACGGGAGTCTGGTGGTTGAGGGCACTGGTTCCAGGCACAGCGTTCCTTTGCCCAACACACCACTTCGCCCCTTACTTCACCTAGACGGGTGGTAGAACTGGCCCGGTTTTATCAATCGGCTGGTCATGCCAAGCCCTGTGCTACAACTATGTACTTTTGCACAAAATGTTTGAGAATTATTACATGATATTTTTAAGTCTTGGCGAATTTTTTAACTCCAAATTTCAAATATACAATTTCATGTATGTTTTTGCCTAGAGTCGTATGCCCAGAAGGCGGTGGCTCATGGGCCAATCTGGTGGAATCATTAATCTTTTATTTTTCTGCTAGAGTAATCATCCGGGTATCCTTGGTGCTGCAAGTCGGAGATCCGCTTGCTTTTAGCATTGTCCTTGTGATACTCCGTGGTGGGTGGGGAGCTCGGATGACGAACATTGAAAAACCTTTAACCATGACACTGATCCAGTTACGTCCACGTCCATTGAATACTGGCCACGATTTCTCGTTATTGCCCCTAAAAAAACATATTTATTCAGTCCACTAGACACTGATCCAGTTGATAATGATCAAAGACTGTCCACGTCCATTGAATACTTTTTGAATTTGACGAATTCTTTAAAAAATGTGTTATTGAAAGACAAGACCTGTTGACAAGACTCCATTAAAGTTGAACCCTTTTGCCATATCTAAGGGTATACAGGGCATTGCTGGTGATGTCAAGAATATAAAACGTTTACGTTCCGGTGCTCTATTGGTTGAGTGTGGGAAAAGGCAACAAGCCACCAACCTTATGAGTACAGAATCATTTGTCGGCGTTCAGGTCACGGTCACGGCTCATAAAACATTAAACACGAGCAAGGGAATCATCAGAGACCGTGATTGATTGTTTGCAGATATGTCGGAACTTGACATCGTCTCTGAGATGAAAGATCAAGGCGTACTCTATGTCAAACGTTTCACAACCCGGAAAACGATGCTGTTATAAAACCAATACTTACTTGTTTTCATTTTCTTCACCAAAAGCTCCAAATTCTATTAAAGCAGGTTATTGTAACATCAATGTAGAAACGTACATTCCGAACTCTCTAAGGTGTTTCAAATGCCAAAAATTCGGTCATGGCGTCAATACTTTCAGACATTGTCTGTTGTATGTGCTCACTGTGGTGAAAAGACACATACAACAGAAAATTGTTACAGTAATGTTACAAAATGTACAAACTGTGCAGGGGATCATTCCTCTTACTCTAAAAGCTGTCCTGTTTGGTAACATCAAATGGAGATAAATAAAATCAAATTCACGCAAAACATTAGTTTTGCAGATGCCAAAAAACTAGTTCAAAGCTCAGAGCATAAAGAGAGCTATGCTTCTATCACCAGAACACCGTCAGAAGCAACCACTAGAATAACAAAATCATCTGCATGCTGTCAGACCAACTTGACCTGGGATAAATCTGAATGTCCTCTGATATTCTCACCTGCAATATCTACCAAAACAACAGAATCAGTTCCTAGTACGTCTCAAAGCCAATGTGAAACATCCTCTGATCTTGACGCATCATCCCAGTCGACATCAAAGTCTACACAGCCCCTTAAAGGCCAAGGTAAGAAGCAAGATTCTTTGAAAAAACTCAGTGGCAGAGCCCCAAAAGGGTCAGATGATAAAATCAAATTAATCAACAAATACGGATCACTTGAGGACATGGACGTGTCCGAAAACGTACATTCTAGGGCACATAGCTTGTCGCCCTCGAAAAAGGTGTGGTGTAGATCCCCTATTAATCCACCTAAAAGATAGGTCTATCTAAACATATCGTGCAGTGGAACTGTAGAGGACTGCGGACAAATTTTAATGAAATACAGCTATTAATCCAGGATTTAACACATCAGCGTTCTTTCTGCAAGAGACGTATCTGAAACAGACAGATAATTTTAGCTTACGTTAGTTTGAAGCCTATCATTCTTTTTCCCCTCCAGGTGATAGAGCCACTGGAGGTTCTACTATCCTTATACGACAGGATGTTATTCACAGTGCAGTTACACGTAACACTAATCTCCAAGCTGTTGCACTGCGACTTACTCTCGGTGTAGCATTTACATTATGCTCTCTGTATATTCGCCTTCATCGGCACTTCAACAGACTGATCTTCAATCACTCTATCATCAACTCCCGAAACCATGTGTTATTATGGGTGACCTAAACGGTCACAACCCACTCTGGGGCAGTACTAAGACTAATACCAAAGGCAAAATAATTGAAGATTTCATTTCAAATAATGACCTGTGCATATTTAATGATGATTCAAGCACCTATCTGCATCCTGCAACTGGCACTTATTCTTCTCTGGATTTGTCTCTTGCAGATTCTAACCTCCTGAATGAATTTGACTGGTCTGTTCATAATGACCTTTGTGGAAGTGATCACTTCCCAACTATCCTTTCAGAAATAACTCCATCTGATTCTCCATCGTATACAAGATGGAACTTTTCGAAGGCTAACTGGTCTTTATATCAAACTATTTGTAAATCGAAACTGCGACCTGAATGTTTCAGTGATATAACTGATCCCATTCAAACTTTTGCTGACGTTTTAAATGAAATAGCTGATGAGTGTATACCCAAGTCCTCTACGACTCAACATGTACGAAAACCATGGTTTAATACAGATTGTAGACAAGCCAGAAAAGCGAGGAAAAAGGCAGAGCATTATTTCCGCCATCATCCAACTGCCCATAACTTAAATAAATTTAAAATACTCAATGCAAAGGCGCGTCGTACCATGTCTATTATAGTCCCAATACCAAGACCTGGCAGGGATCATACAGATCCGTCAAATTACAGACCGATATCTCTAACTAGCTGTGTCTGTAAAACCATGGGACGTATGGTGAATAATAGATTAACTTGGTATCTTGAAACCAATAACCTTATAACAAATATTCAATGTCGTTTCAGGAAAAATCGTAGTACCATTGATCATTTGGTACGCTTAGAATCCTTTGTTAAAAATGCTATAGTAAATAAACAACATGCTGTATCAATTTTCTTTGATCTTGAGAAAGCTTATGATACGACCTGGAAGCATGGCATTATGAAGGATTTACATGATTTTGGTTTGAGAGGCCGTTTGCCTCTTTTTATATCACAGTTTTTAAAAGACAGGCAATTTCAAGTCCGAGTGGGTTCAAACCTGTCTGATCATTACAATCAGGATCAAGGTGTCCCTCAAGGCAGTATTTTGTCTGTCACTTTGTTTAGTATCAAGATGAACAGTTTATCCAAGGTTTTAAACGATTCAATCGATGGATCACTTTTTGTGGATGATTTAAATATTTCTTGTCGTGGTAAAAATATGCATACTATTGAAAGGCAATTGCAGTTGTGTTTAAATAAAATAAATAAATGGTG
Organism: Haliotis rubra; assembly: GCF_003918875.1. Lineage (NCBI taxonomy): Eukaryota > Metazoa > Mollusca > Gastropoda > Lepetellida > Haliotidae > Haliotis > Haliotis rubra. Next base: position 18,838 of record NW_025765624.1, on the reverse strand, counting down.
TCTTGAAAACGGCTTTAAATTTTTAAGTCCAAAACTAATTGTCTACACTTTTGTATAAAATATAAGCCGCATAAAGACCCAGAAATATCTTTAAATGGCACTCCCATCACAGTTGTCAAGTAGGCCAAGTTCTTGGGTCTAATTTTCGACTCCCATTTAAATTTTTTGCCGCATATTAAATCCCTTAAAGCTAAATGCCTGAAGGCACTTGACTTGTTGAAAGTCGTTTCCAATTCTAAGTGGAAAGGGGATCAAGCTACCCTCCTACATCTTTATCGATCACTGGTACGTTCCAAACTTGATTATGCTTCTATCGTTTATGGTGGAGCCTGCAAAAGCAACCTAAAACTATTAGATTCTGTCCACCACCAAGGTCTAATTATCATTACAGTATAAAACAAAACTCTATTCTAACGAGTCTAATCCTGCATTTAACTGTGTTTTCAATCCTCTTCATGAGGATTCATACAACAAAAAGTCTTCTCTTGTTCTGCCTCTTGGGCACAAAATTAAACCATTTATTTCTGCTGCTGGCATTGAGCTGGAAAATATAGCTCCTTCCCTTTTTCTCCTCCTTGGCAATTTGTGAAGCCACAGGTTGACCTTACACTGACAAAGTTTAAGAAATCAGAAACAAATGAATTACAATATAAACAAGAGTATAATCAATTAAAAACTAAATATAATACATACAAATCCTTATTTACCGATGGATCCAAGGATGGTGGCGCAGTTGCTTGTGCCACTGTCATTGGATCCAGAACAATATCTTCTAGATTACCAGGCGATAGTTCTATTTTCACAGCAGAAGCAAATGCCATATAAACAGCACTTAACTATATTAAAAAACATTCTTAATATAAACAATATATCAAATTTTCAGATTCTCTATCTAGCCTTCAGGCTATTAAAAATCGTTCTTGCAAACATCCACTTTTAACAGAAATTATTGAATTATACAAAGAGCTTGCCACTGGCCAATGCGACATCGTCCTCTGTTGGTTACCCAGCCATGTTGGAATCTCTGGTAACACAATGGCCGACTTTGCTGCTAAGGCAGCACTCAACAAATCTGTAACACCACTTCTTATTCCATACTCTGATTATAAACCTAACATCAGATCGTATATCCGTGACCTGATGCAGAAGACGTGGGGCACTCAAGTAGGTATTAATAAATTACATGAAATAATACCTTCTATTGGTTACACCTACTTGGGTTGTCAGTCCAGATTTGAAGAGGACATCATACGACGATGTCGTATTGGCCACACAAGATATACTCATGAATACCTATTGAAAGGTGATGATCCTCCGTTTTGTATCCCTTGTGATGAAAGAATCACGGTCAAGAATGTCCTGCTTGACTGTGTTGAATATTCCATCACAAAGGATGTCTATTTCACATCACGAACTATGAAGGATCTTTTTAACAATGTCAGTTCTCATTTAATTATTGCCTTTTTAAAAGAATAAGATTTGTTAAATGATTTGTAAATAGATACATATTTTATTATTGGTCGTTTAGATTAGTAACTGTGATTGTTAGTGGCTGTACCCTCAAAGGGGGTTGAAGTAGCGTAAAATTATTGTCCTTCTGAGAGGGTACGTAGGTCCCGAAACATTCAAATGAAATATAAATGTACCAGCTGTTTTAAATGTAGTATTTTTGTCATATTATTTGTGGCTAAATAATCCTATAATCGCCAGCGGCTGAAGGGATTGTGTAAATCCAGCTAGGCTCCATGCAGGTAGCAAAAGTAATGTAAGTCCCCATGATTCCTAGTATGGTAATCTACCTTCAGTTGTTGGCGATATATAGCCTGTTTTTATATTGTATTGTCCAAATAGTGCTTTTAGTTTTAAGTTTCCACGCTAGTTTTAATTCTAATTGTGATATTCTAGTTGCTTTACTGTCCTTCGTCGGAAGGTCTTTATCATATAAATATTCCAACCTTCAGTTGTTGGCGATCTATAGCCTATTTTTATATTGTGTTGTCCCCTATAGTTAAAATGTTTTAGATTTAATTACTAGTTTCACATGTATATCTGTGATATTCTAGTTGTTTTACTGTCCTTCGATGACAGGTTTTTAATTTCGAACTTTATTCATAGTTAATATAATTATAAACTGTTCTCGTCACGATATGGCTGAAATAATGCCGATGTGACGTTAAATATTAACTCACTCACTCACTCACAGTATAAACAAGAATATCGTCAATTAAGAAATAAATATAATACACATAAATCCTTATTTACAGATGGATCCAAGGACGGTGGCGCAGTAGCTTGTGTCACTGTTATTGGATCCAGAACAATATCTTCTCGGTTGCCTGATAACAGCGCTATTTTCCCAGCAGAAACTAACGCCATATTAACAGCCTTAATAAATATATTATAAATATATTAATAAACACCCTAAATATATACAATATATCATCTTTTAAGGCTCTCTTTCTTGCCTTCAGGCCGGTTAAAAATCTTCCCTTCAAGCATCCACTTTTAATTGAAATTATAGAATTATATAATGAACTTGCTACTGGCCAACACGTCCTCTGTTGGTGACCTAGCCACGTTGGAATTTGTGGGAATACAATGGCCGATTTTGCTGCTAAGGCAGCCCTCAACAAATCTGTGACACTACCTCTTATCCAATACTCTGGTGGTATAGTAAACCACCCCTAGGAGCTTCGGACCATAATTCTGTGTATTTGCTGCCCACATATCGTCGAAAGTTAAAAACAGAGAAGGCTATTGTTAAGACTGTAAAATCATGGAACAAAGTGAGTGAGTGAGTGAGTTTAGTTTTACGCCACACTCAGTAATATTCCAGCTATATGGCGGCGGTCTGTAAATAATCGAGTCTGGACCAGACAATCCAGTGATCAACAGCATGAGCATCGATCTGCGCAATTGGGAACCGATGACATGTGTCAACCAAGCCAGCGAGCCTGACCACCCGATCCCGTTAGTCGCCTCTTACAACAAGCATAGTCGCCTTTTGTGGCAAGCATGGCTTGCTGAAGACCTATTCTACCCCGGATCTTCACGGGTCCATGGAACAAAGAATCTATTGATACCATACAAGGATGTTTTGCGTGTACGGATTGGGACATGTTCAATGATGCAGAACAAACATTAGAAGGAATGTGTGACGTCATTGTTGATTATATAAATTTTTGTGTCAACAACATACTACCAGAAAAAGAAAATAGAATTTTCCCAAACAACAAGCCTTGGATCACAAAAGAAATGAAATCTTTATTTAACGAAAAGAAAGCAGCGTACATGAAGAAAGATAGAATAAAACTCATACAGAAGGACATCAATCTTAAAGCTCGTGAGTGTAAACTAGCGTGCAAAGAAAAAGTTGAGAGACAGTTTCAGCAAAGCAATCTGTAACAAGCCTGGCAAAGCGTGAACACGATGATTGGCAAGAGCAGGCGACGACAGACAACCAACGCCGGGGACAATAAGACCTTTGCTGAGGACCTCAACACTTTCTACAGCCGCTTTGATTGTCACGATTTTACCAATGAGAGAGCTCAAGTTAGTGAAGCCGTACAGGATAGTGAAAGTCGTATCCAAAGCTGATTTCTCCAGAATTAACATCAGAAAAGCAAAAGGACCTGACAACCTTGACGGCATTGTGTTGAAGGAGTGCAGACTTCAACTGTGTACAGTTTTCACTAGATTGTTTTAATTCTCAGTGAATACACACGTTATTCATTCGGTCTGGAAAACATCAGAAATTGTACCAGTTCCTAAAAAGACCCAACCTAAAGAACTCAAGGAATACAGGCCAGTTGCTCTCACATCTATGGCAATGAAGTCGCTTGAACGCATCTTGTTGAGACATCTCCGACAGGAAGTTGCTGACATACTAGACCCGCTTCAGTTCGCCTACAGGTCAAGGAGAGGAGTTGTTGATGCCACACTGTCACTTCTTAATAATGTCTATAAACATCAAGAGACACCTAAGTCATACATCAGGATCCTCTTCGTTGACTTTTCGTCTGCGTTCAACACCATCCAGCCACATATCATGATACAGAAAATGTTAGACATGGGCGTTAACTCATACCTCATAAAGTGGATCGAAAACTTTCTTGTGGACAAACAGCAGTACGTGAAAGTTAATGGGGCTGTATCGAGTAAACGGACCACCAACACTGGTGCACCACAAGGCTGTGTAATATCTCCTGTTCTATTCACCCTCTACGCTAATGATTGTGCAAGCTCGAATTCAACCTGTTCAACTGTTAAGTTCGCAGATGATGCAGCAATTGTCGGCAAACTGAACAACACTAATTCTGAAGAACTGTATAAAGAGGACATTAATCATTTCTCGATTTGGTGTGCGGAAAACCACTTACTCTTAAATGTCACAGAAACAAAGGAACGGATAATTGACTTTCGGAGTAAGCCCACAGAAATGCTTCCAGTGATAATCAACGGTGAATGTTTTGAGACAGTGTCGGAGTATTAGTGTCTGGGAACCTTCATTGACTCTAAGAAGGGGCGGTGGGGTAGCCTGGTGGTGAAAGCGTTCGCTCGTCACGCCGAAAACCCGGGTTCGAATCCCCACATGGGCCAAATGTGTGAAGCCCATTTCTGGTGTCCCCCGCCGTGATATTGCTGGAATATTGCTAAAAGCAGCGTATAACCATACTCATTCACTCACTCTAAGATGAACTGGAACTCTAACACTGAAGCCCTATACAAAAAGTGTCAACAACGTCTTCATCTCATGCTTAAACTGAGATATTTTAATGTTAACCCATCTGTGATGTCATCTTTTTATGCATCACTTATTTTAACATTTTCCTTCCATTGTTGGTAAGGGTCTCTCTCAGTTCATCTCAAATCTAAAGTAGACAAAATTGTTAACAGTGCAAGTAAAATCGCTGGAGTCAGATTTGAATGTTTATCATCAATATATACCGAGTCAAAAAAGAAACTTCACAAAATGTAATTTGAAAAATAATGATTAATTTTTCTCTGATGATACATCTATGTATCCGAAATGGGATCCCTATCTTTCCAATCTAGAAAAACGTGAGCAAAACCCACTCAAACCCTTCCATTCGTCGTGCAAATGATGTTTGTGCCAAATCAGGTTTTGCACGTGCAGTCGACCACGTGATCTTCGCATCGAAGTTTTCTTCATATGCACGTGTTTGCATTGGCCTCAAGAATTGAAAAAACAATTTTAAACCACAGTTCTAACGGTACTTGAAATGCCACGATTGTCAAATGTGCAACGTGAACGTGCCGTTCCATGGTGCAAGCGGGAAGATCAGTTATTGACAACGCAAGAGCAATGGGATGCAGCCGTCACACTGTGTATGCCTTGCGAGGTCGTCTACAACAAACTGGCACCACTTCTGATCGCCCAAGGTCGGGTCGTCCACGTGTGACGTCACGAGCAGAAGACCGTCAAATCGTCCTACGTCACCTACGTGACAGATTTCTGCCGGCTATATGAAGCAGGGCTGAGATGTTTAGAGGTCGACTGTCCTCACAGACCATTCGAAATCGGTTGCGGGCTGCCAATCTCCATTCTCGACGTCCATATCATTGGCCAATATTGACGCTGTTTCATCAACGTCAACGTCTGCTGTGGGCCCAACGTCACGTCAGATGGACCCAGAGAGACTGGAATCGATTCGTCTGTAGTGATGAATCCAGGTTTACCCTCAGATTCGCGGACGGCAGGCATAGAGTCTGGAGACGACGTTGTGAACGGTATGCCCAATGTTGTGTACAGGAAGTCGACAGATTCGGGGAGAAGTTGCATGGTGTGTGGTGCTTTCTGTGGGAACAACCGTTCCCGACTTCTGGTCATCCGTGGAAACCTCACAGCTGCTGCTTACCGCGACCAGGTGCTCACCCCTGACCTCGTTCCTTTCATGGCGGCTCATGGCCCAGGTCTACAGTTTCAGCATGATAATGCTCGGCCGCATACCACGATGTTGACACGAAATTTCCTTGAAAACGCTTGAATCAACGTCATGGACTGGCCATCGAGGTCCCCTGACCTTAATCCAATAGAGCACGTTTGGGATGCACTTGGGAGAAGGCTTCGTGGTCCTAGGAACCAACCTCAGAATTTGCAGGAACTTGGCGCTGCCTTGCAAGAGCAATGGCGCAGAATCCCCAACCACGTGTTCACAAGCATCAGGCAGTCGATGAGGAGACGGTGTTTGGCAGTGGTGAATGCGCGTGGCGGCCATACACGATATTGAACTGAGAAATTGTGACTTGACATTCTGTATACCCATGTTTTGGAACGGCGGTGTAGCCTAATGAAACTGATTATGGCACTGTCAGTGTATCGAGTACATCACACAGAGGCACCCTTGAAGAGCAACCTCCTCGTGGTGGGTGCTGGGTAACGCCAAGGGCTCTTCGCCCCCGTGTGGACTCGGGGTCGAATAGGTCCACAGCACCCCATTGCTGGTTGTAAGAGGCGACCAAATTGGGCAACCCGTTTGCCGTGGGTTGCATCCCTGTGTCGGCAGAGGAAGGGAGTCTGGTGGTTGAGGATGACGGAACCGGCAATAGTGTTCAATAATCCAACACACCACTTCGACCCTAACTTTGACTAGACGGGTGGTAGAATAGGCCCGATTCTACCAATCGGCTGGTCACGCCTTGCCCTGTGTGCATGGAATGTCTATACAAATTTGGTATTACATAACACTTTTGGCCATGCTCAAAATGTTGACTAATATTCTACAAAAACAAATTAGCCTCGCAGACCCATGCACAGAAGGCGGTGGCTCATGGGCCAATCTGCTGATGCTGACCTCCGATTTCTGTACTTCTCCAATTGATTGTCATGGACAGAACCATCCTGACCTTTAATCTGGTAGGCAGCTACAGCATTTCATGTCAAATTCGCTGGAGTATAACACCTCCTTATCCCCGGTCTTTGCAGCTTGGAGATCCGCTGCAATATAAGATCGTCCTTGTTGACACTCCACTGTGGGTGGGGAGAGGGGATGCCGAACCACATTAATTACGACATGGCTTCCCAATACCCCGGTTCAAAACGAAGACACATGGATACTGACAACTCCTCGTCTGACGAGAGTACGCCCTTCCGACCTGACTACTGGCCACGCTTCCTCATCATTGAAGCTTGTGAGAAGCAACCTTTTGCAATTGAACCCATTTGCAATCTCCAAAGGTATCGCTGGTATCTGCGGAGAGGTTGCCAATGTTACAAAGCTCCGATCTGGCTCTCTCCTGATAGAATGTACCCGGAAACAACAATCCTTGAATTTCCTCAAAATACAAGAATTTGTCAACATCAAGGTCGCTGTCTCAGTGCACAAAACACTTAACACGTGTAGAGGCATTGTACGGGACAGAGCTCGATGCCTGTCTGACATGACTGAAAAACAAATTGTTGAGGAACTCTCTCAGCAGTCCGTCACAGCCGTAAAACGATTTACTTTAAAAAAGGACGGTGTTGTTCAACCAACAAACACCTATCTCTTTACGTTCGCGCGAGCAAAGATTCCTGACTCGATTAGAGCTGGTTATTGTAGCATTGGTGTGGAGGTGTATGTCCCCAATCCACTCCGGTGCTACAACTGCCAACAGTTTGGACATGGGTCCAAGTCCTGTCGTTCCTCTGCTGTTTGTTACCGCTGTGGTGACAAACATGAGGGCAACGACTGTACTAAGGAAGTGAAGTGCACAAACTGCGGTGGTAACCATATGGCCTCTTCAAGTTTTTGTCCATTCTACTGCAGCGCGAATCCGAGATCCTAAAGATCAAGAACAGAGAAAATATCTCCTTTCATGAAGCTAAAGAGGGTTGCAGTTTAACTGCAGTCCTTCAACCATCACCTACTCTTCTGCTGTCTCCGTCCTTCTATCACTACTGCAACTATCTCATGTCAGACTGACCTGACATTGAGGAGTCATAATCTTCAGCCAACTCAACTCAACACAACCCAGCCCATCTCAGTCACTGCATCTCCAACGCCAAAGTCAAAACTTCTGAATCACAAACACCAGAACAAATGCCAAAACCAGAAACAGAAACTGCGCGCAGAAAAAGGGAAAAAAAGAGGCTAGAGAGACTAAAGCAACTTGAGCAACTGCAAAACACAAAACCAAAGGCCACCTCTCCTTCAGAGGTCCCCGTCGAGGTCCATAACTCCTTTGGCCCTCTGGATATAGAGGTAACTCCATCTCCACCAGACACAAATAGGAGTTCATCAAACGCTTTCTCACGTTCACGTGACATGTCACCAGTGGAAGCACCATGAACCCACAAAACATGATCCAATGGAATTGCAGAGGACTTAAGAATAATTATAATGAATTACAGCTATTGATTCAAGACTTCAAACCATCCACGTTTTGTCTCCAAGAAACCTACCTAAAAAGGACCGATAAATTTGACATCCGTCGGTACAGTTCCTACCACTCCTTTTCTCCTCCCTGTGTAAAAGCTACAGGAGGCACTTCTATCCTGGTGAGGCAGGGCATCCTCCATAGCCCTGTTCCACTTAACACCAACCTACAAACTGTTGCTGTCCGCATGACTCTGAACATAGGGTTTACACTATGATCACTCTATCTTCCTCCCCCCTGAACTGTCCACCTAACAGATATTCAGAACTTGTATAATCAACTCCCAAAGCCCTGCATAATCACTTCAACGGCCATAACCCCCTATGGGGGAGTACGGATACCAATAAGAAGGGAAAGGTCCTTGAAGATTTTCTCTCCAATAATGATGTATGCATCTTCAACGATGGATCAAACACCTATCTCCATCCTGCCACTGTAACATACTCTGCACTTGATCTATTACTTTCAGATTCTAATCTCTTAAATGAGTTTGAATGGTCGGTCCACGATGACCTTTGTGGAAGTGACCACTTCCCAACTATTCTTACTCCTATCACTCCCACGGATGAACCACCTTCAACAAGATGGAATTTTACTAAGGCCAATTGGCCTTTATTCCAAAGTCTCTGCTCTGAAAAGCTTATACCGGACTACTTCAGTAATGTTCCTGATCCCATGGAACTATTTTCTGAGTTCTTAAATACTATTGGAGACGAAACCATTCCTAAGTCCTCTACAAACCCGCACATACGCAAACCATGGTTTGATACAAACTGCAAACAAGCTAGGAAAAATAGGAAGAAGGCGGAAAAATACTTCCGTCAACATCCTACAGTGCATAACCTGAATGCCGTTAAAATGACAAATGCCAGGGCAAGACGTACATTTAAACAAACTAAACGTCGGTCTTTGAGGAAATATGTGTCGAAAATCAACTCCCGCACACCCTTGTCCAAGGTGTGGAACATGATTCAAAGGATTAAGGGCAAATGATCCAAATCTGGTGTTCGCCATCTCAAAGATGGTGCCTCCCTCTTAACCGATAAAGTTGAAATAGCAAACAATCTTGGCGAAATTTTGGCAAATCACTCCTCCTCCTCAAACTAACCCCAAGTTCCAGATATACCAAATCCAACAAGAAAAGATATCTGTCAATTTTAACTCTGATAATGGTGAGGATTACAATGAAACGTTTTCTCTCCATGAACTACGTACTCCCCTGGTGCAGACTCACGACACTACAGCAGGAGCTGATGATATTCATTATATGAGCGCATGGTCAACAATCGATTAATCTGGTACCTGGAGACCAATAACCTCCTCAGTGACCTCCAATGTGGTTTCCAAAAAAAACGAAGTACCATTGACCATCTGGTGCGTCTAGAATCTTTTGTCAAAAATTCCATTGTCAACAAACAACATACTGTATCTATCTTCTTCGATTTAGAAAAAGCATACGATACAACATGGAAACATGGTATCTTAAAAGATTTACATGAATTTGGATGGAGCGGCAGATTACCTCAGTTCATATCTCAGTTTTTAAACAACAGACAATTTCAAGTACGGGTGACTTCCACATTGTCTGATTATTTCCACCAAGATCAGGGCGTCCCTCAAGGCAGCATCCTGTCTGTCACCCTTTTTAGCATCAAAATTAACAGCCTCACTAACGTCCTGAACATTTGTGTTGATGGGTCCCTTTTCATGGACGATTTCAATATTTCATGTCGTGGTAAGAACATGCACGCAATAGAAAGGCAGCTACAACTCTGCTTTAACAAAATCCAAAAATGGGCCAATGAAAATGGCTTTAAGTTTTCAAAATCCAAAACAAATTGTATTCACATTTGTCGTAAATACAAACCACACAAGGATCCAGACCTATCTTTAGATGGTACTCCCATCCAGGTAGTAGAAGAGGCCAAATTCCTGGGACTCATATTCGACCGGCACCTGACGTTCTTGCCACACATAAAATATTTGAAAACCAAGTGCTTGAAGGCTCTAGACTTAATAAAAGTAGTTTCAAATACAGAGTGGGGAGGGGATCAGATTACCCTCCTTCACTTGTACAGATCTTTGGTTCGCTCAAAACTAGACTACGGCTCCATTGTTTATGGTGGAGCCTGCAAAAGCGATTTAGAAAAATTAGATTCTATCCACCACCAAGGCCTGAGGCTCTGCCTGGGAGCTTTTAGGACCTCTCCGGTAGACAGTCTGTATGCAGAGGCTAACGAACCTTCCCTTGAACAACGCCGCATTAAACTTTCACTGCAGTATATCACTAAACAACGTTGAAATGAGTCCAATCCAGCATACAATTGTGTTTTCAACCCTCTCTACGAAAACGTGTTTCCTAAACTGCCAAGCCTGGTTCCACCACTTGGAATCAGAATTCAACCACACATATCTGCAGCTAAAATTGATCTCAATAGCATAGCACCTTACCGACTCCTGTCTTCACCACCCTGGCAGATGGTGAAACCACAGATCGATCTTACCCTCACTAAATACCAAAAGTCTGAAACAAATCCTTTGGTGTTCGAGCAGGAATACATCCAGTTACGTTCGAAGTATGACACCCATAGATACAATTTCACAGACGGATCCAAGGATGAGGGCCAAGTCGTCAGTGCTACAGTCATTGGATCAAAGACTGTCTCCTCTAGGATTCCCGACAACAGTTCCATTTTCACTGCCGAGGCCAAAGCTATCTTTTCAGCTCTGACCTATATTAAACAGCGGAATCATACCAAAACTTCATCGTTTCACAGATTCATTATCTTGCCTTCAAGCACTTCAAAATGTTATTTCAAGTCACCCATCATTCTGGACATTTTGGAACTTTACAACGACCTATCCTGCTGCCCAATGCGACATCGTCCTCCTGCTGGTTGCCGGTCACGTCGGCATAGGAGGTAACACAAAAGCCGATGCTGCAGTAAAAGCAGCTCTTGACAAGCCCTTATCTCCACTGCTGATCCCGTACAGTGATATCAAACCCACTATCAAAAGCTATACTTTCGGGACCTGATGTAAAAAACGATGGGACACTCCAAGTAGGAAGAAATAAACTGTATGAATTGAAACCAACAATTGGTTATACCTATACTTGGGGTGTCAGTCAAGACGTGATGAGGTAATTTTACGACGATGTCGTATTGGCCACAGCCGATTTACTCATGACTATCTGCCTGAAAACGGATGGGGATGGACCCCATGTGTGTCTCTTTTGCGTGGTTTTCACCATCAAGCTATTATTCTGCTTTGAATGCGTGGGACTTATCAGTCTGCAAGGGACTCACATTATGATACAACAAACCTAAAAGATCTGTTCTCCCGCGTGAGCGCTCATCATCTCATAGTGAACTACCTGAGGGAAGTTGATCTGTATCATAAATTGTAACTGTGAAATGTAACTATCATAAATTGTAACTGTGAAATGTCACTAACAGGTTGCCTGCCTTTAAATTTGATGCTATTACTTTTTTCTGCTTTTCGTAAATGACAGTGTAATGAATATATGTTTTGAAATGAAACTAATACCGAGTATGTACTTACAATGTTGATTAATGCAAACTTGTTCTCGTCACTATATGGCTGGAATAATGCTGATGTGACGCAAAACCCAACTCAACTCAACTCAACATCACACAGATCTCAGCAATGAAATAATAACAATTTAACCATCTTACTATCTCTTGTTATTTTATAGTGCCCTGTAGAAAGAATGTGAAGTTTCTTTTTTGACTCAGTATATGAGCGGCAAATCGTAAATCAAGCTGTCAAAATTATATCTGACCGTACTCACTACTACTAAGTTCGGAATAAAACCTCCTCCCTTCAGGTCGCCGCTACAAAGTTCCAATTGTGAAAACTAAGATAGCCCATACATCCTATATATTCCAAGTACCATATCTCTCTTAAACAAATGTGAAGATACCTAAATCAATGAATTTATGTAATATGTTTTGTATCTCTCTGATGTGTCAGTAGCTCTGCTGATGTAACACAAATTTCATGAAAAGGCATTAAAGTAATCTTCTTCTTCTTCTTACAAAGCTAATATTAGAGCCTACATTCGTGACCTGATGCAGAAGAAGTGGGACACCCAGAGTAGGTATCAATAAATTACATGCAATAAAACCCTATATCGGTTTACACTTACTTGGGTTGTCAGTCCAGATTTGAAGAGGTCATTATGTGACGATGTCGCATTAATACATACAAGGTATACCCATGAATATTTGCTTAAAGGCAGAAGATCCTCCGTTTGTGCATCCCTTGTGATGAAAAGAATCACAGTCAAGCATGTCTTGCTTGACTGCATCGAATATTCCATCACAAGAGATAACTATTTCAAAGTAAAGACTATGAAGGATCTTTTTAATAATGTTTGTTCTCATTTAATTATTGCATTTTGAAGAAATTAGATTTGTTAACTGATTTGTAAATAGATAAATATTTTATTATTGGTAATTTAAATTAGTAACTGAGATTATAACACGTCACAATTTAATTCTAGGACTCACAAAGTCCAGAAACTCTCTAACACACTAATGGGCACTTTCTGACAAAGGGATTTGACCTAATTAAACATGCAGTTGTTATGAATATATGCCAAGGATGAAAAAATGAAAAAATTCTTTCGAAAACTTTAAATTTAAACTCGCTCGCCCATGGGCGGGCCCATGGGCGAACAGTCTTATGGGCCGGCCATGGGCGAGAATGTTTAATTTCGATCAGAATTCATGTTTTGGAGGTTGTAAATGAATGAGTGTATGTTTGTAAGCATCATGAAACAAATTTCAACTCATTTTGACTTAATTCGACTAATTTAGAGCGATATTAAAAATCTCGCCCATGGGCGAAAAACATTTGGCCCATGGGCGAGAATATTGACTTTTACTCAAAATATATGTTTTTCCATGTTTTGGAAGTTGTAAATGAATGAATGTATGTTTATAAGTATCATGAGAACAAAATTCAGCTCATATTGACTTAATTCGACTAACTTTAGAGCGATATTAAAAATCTCGCCCATGGGCAGAAACACATTTGGCCCATGGGCGAGAATAATGACTTTTATTCAAAATATGTGTTTTCCATGTTTTTGGAGGTTGTAAATGAATGAGTGTATGTTTATAAGTACCATGAAACAAAATTCAACTCATATTGACTTAATTCGACTAACTTTGAGCGATATTAAAAAATCTCGCCCATGGGCGAAAAACAGTTTGGCCCATGGGCGAGAATATTGACTTTTATTCAAAATATGTGTTTTCCATGTTTTGGAGGTTGTAAATGAATGAGTGTATGTTTATAAGTACCATGAAACAAAGGATTCAACTCATATTGACTTAATTCGACGAACTTAGAACGATATTAAAAAATCTCGCCCATGGGCGAAAAAGGAGTTGGCCCATGGGCGAGAATATTTACTTTTACTCAAAATATGTGTTTTCCATGTTTTGGAGGTTGTAAATGAATGAGTGTATGTTTGTAAGCATCATGACACAAATTTCAACTCATTTTGACTTGAATTCGACTAATTTAGAGCGATATTAAAAAATCTCGCCCATGGGCAGAAACACATTTGGCCCATGGGCGAGAATATTGACTTTACTCAAAATACATGATTTTCCATGTTTTGGAGGTTGTAAATGAATGAGTGTATGTTTATAAGTACCATGAAACAAATTTCAACTCATTTTGACTCCATTTGACTAACTTAGAGCGATGTTAAAAAATCTCGCCCATGGGCGAAAACACATTTTGGCCCATGGGCGAGAATATTGACTTTTACTCAAAATACATGATTTTCCATGTTTTTGGAGGTTGTAAATGAATGAGTGTATGTTTATAAGAGTACCATGAAACAAAATTCAACTCATATTGACTTAGTTCGACTAACTTAGATGGATGTTAAAAAATCTCATACATGGGCGAAAAATAGGTTGGCCCATGGGCGAGAATATTTACTTTTATTCAAAGTATATGTTTTCCATGTTTTGGAGGTTGTAAATGAATGAGTGTATGTTTATAGAGGTATCATGAAACAAATTCAACTCATATTGACTTAATTCGACTAACTTAGAACGATATTAAAAATCTCGCCCATGGGCGGCGAAAAATAGGAGTTGGCCCATGGGCGGAAATAATTACTTTTACTCAAAATATATGTGTTTTCCATGTTTTTGGGGTATGGTGGTTTATCATATTATAAACATAGTAGTTATTACTTTTAGCTTTCACCTACCTCATCATATGTAGATCACTAGGCACTTAAAGAGCAGTAGAAGTAATGCCATGAAATGTGAGAAACAAATTCAATGGTATGCGTGTTACCGAACAGATAATATCAAAACATACACGTCAGAACAGTCAAAATTAAGAAATTGTTGAATATGAAATAATACTGTTAATTTTGTAATTCTTGGAACATATAAATGATTGTGAGTGCTAAAAATGTAAGCTGCATTGAAATATGTCTTTGTCAATCCTATTGACATTTGCCAATAACCACTTCAAAAATAAAATAAATAGTCCATGCTGCTTCCAGAACAAATATAAAAGTCAATTAAGGGAGCCCAACTGGGTAATTAAGGAGAGAGAAGTCAATACACTGTCACTTCCTGCCCAGGACGTCACACGTCACCACTCGAAGAGCGAAGGTGCCTTGTCAAACCTCCTCACAAAGGAAACAAAAAGCATCAAAACTGTGTTTTTATTCTACGTGACACTTTCGGTATGTCGTCATAGTATTCATTGTTGAATAACTTCTATCGTGGAGCAACCCCCACACTTGCGGAGTAATACCTACCCAGGTTCGCACGTTTCGTTTTTAATATTTTGTGATCAATTGTACAGCCAATTCCCGTCTGCCCGTCGGCTATTCTTCGCCCGAGGTTTAAGGGAGTGAGTCTATTATATTAATTGTATTTTTTATTGTGTCGTTTAACGAGGCACGGACACGAGAGATGCTGTTATCATGAATGTTATCATATATTGAGTGGGATGCATTGATGATAGTAATGAAAACTAATAAGAAGATGGTGTACGCCTCAACATACAAACCTATCCCGATAGCTCTCATCGTCACTCTCATGGTAATCCATTGTGTGACTGTTGCGGTCCTCCTGTACATCCCTGTATATATATAAGCAAGTTGGGGTTTTGTTAGGATTTTATTATTGCTAAACACACATTTAACCGAGATGAAGAAAGGGTCTCAAATTCCATGTATGCTTTTGCTCTCATAAAGTTAGACATCCCATTTGTCCGAACACGCCAATTATCCAGACAACTTTGGATCAATCAGGCGTGACTGTGATTACAAACCTAGTTTTTACCCAGTGGCGTAATAGACCCGTCCATATAGACTAACGAGGTGTTTCGCTTATTGAGTGGTTAGTGGTATATTTTTTAACACTAATTATGAGTTTGTTACTTTTTTGTGCAGAAATAGCTTTGGTCAGGAATACTTCAATATTAATTGACTTCGGCTTCTCACGGTTTGTGTTCATAATGTTCACTTTGATCAAAACAGGATTATAGATTTCCCATATAACTAATTGAGTTACTCCCAGCGGTACAATGGTGGATACGAATGGCTGTTGGGCTTCCTCTACTAACTCCCCTATGAATAACTGACAGAAACTTGAAACCAAGATGGAGTAAACAGTTAAAGCTTATAAGCTCAAATGAAGCTGCAGAGTTTGCATTAACAATAAAAAAAAATCGAAGTAGCACAAATGTTTTGACGAATCAAATGACAAATCACCATTTCATCTAGAGTCAGTCACATTCCTATTGGGTGGATCAAATAGTTTTCCATTTTCACCATCAAATTAGAGGTAAACTTGGAATAAATTTAAATTCATCAAAATGGTTAGAATAAATCATTACCATTACAATAATTATATTACAAGCTCCTCCGTTAAGCACATACCATTGTTAAAGGTAACAGGTGCCATGCGCCTGCGTGCAACCAACCATAACTTATGTTGGTTGGGCGTGTCTGGGACGTCTAACTGATCGGGAGGACACCAGTGAGTAAGTTGCATGCAATACTTCAATATTGCATATGTGAATTACATTATGATTGGGTGCATTATGGTATGCGAAGCAGTGTACATCACTATGTGTAATTGTATTATTGTTGTGGGCGACATGGACATTTTATGTTTATGTTTGTTGCCAATCACGTGTAGACCACTTGAAGAAAACATGTTTAAACTGTAAGGTGAGAACTATCCATGGTAGCCATGTAGTCTTTACATTGGGCAGTAGAGATACATGATATGTTCCAGATTTTAGGTTTGGGTGCACCTTTTTAAAAAATTTCAATATTTTTGCGACGGCCGAAAAGATTTACCTTGAGCTCAGTATGCACAGGTTAATGGATGCGGTCTCTCTCGGTACTTTGGGCTTCTATGTCGTGGGTTAGTTGAACGGTGAATAATGCGGTCTTTTCTGCATGCATTTTCTGAATCCATTCTCCCCTTTTCCCTCTTTTTCACTATGAACTTATAACCATTTTACGCAAGGTATCTTTCACCACGAAATGTAGGAATTGTGAGCTGGATTAACACATTTTACATTTGGTAGAAAGCTAATGTCCTATTCATATAAAATGCCTACCGTCGTCACAACATCAAACATCCAATGATTTTTACCTCGACCCAAGGTCACAACCAGGAACCATATAATAGATCTGATATATGAAATTATACCAGTCTAACACCACAGTAGACATCAGTTGCTTGATAACGGTTTTAGCAGCTGCACGCCGAAACGAGGGTGTCCCCAGTTTGCCAGCAGATATTTTAAAGGTTTCAGGTCACTGAACCATGCTAATCTCTTGAAACAACGGGTGATACACTTTTGGGCCTAAAATTATCCAGTTAGGCAGATACCGCTCATTAGGCTATGTGGGACTTCATGCCTCACTGGTTTTATGGGATTACGGTTCACCTTACCATGCGCTGAGCCCGTGAACAGAGTTCACCTGAACTGACTTACTAACACGAGTGAGTCATTAAAATAATGATTGGTGTTATGTTTAAACTGAACACATCCTTATCTCGTTGACATATCAATCTGATAAAGGTCATAACAGAACTACACAGAAATAACATTGATGTAGTTGCAGGGTCGTGGTTGTGTGAGACCTAAGAAAAACAAATATCGCCAGACTTGAAGAACTGGCTGGGGTAGACTGCTGCAAGATGATTGATAGAGACTCCACTTGCTTACGGTGTGTCTCACCTTGTGGGACTATGAATAATGATGTATGCTTGTGATATTGTGTATAATGTGATATTTTATAATAATGTATGTTTTGTATCATGGCGGTAGTGCTAATATTGCCTAATAGTTTGTATTTCATATTACTGTTGATGAGATTGATAATGATGATAATATGTATGTGACACTTAAATGAATGAATGAAGGCTTTGCTTGATAATTTATGGGCAGCAATATCCTGGACCATATAACAAACGGAACAACCTGCCCTGCGCGCTCATTCATGTGTGTCCTCCGTATCCCAGGTAACCCCTGCTGCCTGTTGGGGGTACAGCGCCGAAACGCCGCTTACAATATAATAAGAAGTTGTATATCCATATAACTTTTCTCTGTTGAATTTCCAGAGTATCATGAGGTCTCAACAGATATTGCATTGTCATAAGAATTCAGAGAGATTTTCAAGTTATTGTGTTGTCATCCACACATGTTGATTTAGCTGGTTTCTTCCTCATTTCCAATTTCATCATTCTGAGTTTCACCTTAGTTGAGTATTTCAGTGTGGCTCGCAAAGACGAGGTCACGGAGCCGGAACAATGACGTTTGAGTGTTATCTCGCGTTCAGTTACGTAATTTCCCGCAAAGCGCCTGCGGCGAATTTGCGTCGAAAAAGTCGTTGTGTCCCATCCGTTGGTCTTGTGTTGGAGTTATACAGCCACGACTTTCAAGTGTATTTGCTTTCCAAATATATACAATCCATTGATCACTCTGGGCTAGGTGTGAGATGTACAGGTGCTCGTGAGGGTGTTTTTTAAAAAGACTGACTGCGCCTATCGCGCAGATAAATATCGTACATTCTAAGAAATCTCGAATTGATTGTATTATAAGGTGTCGAAATGGTGTTAAATTCTCTTTTGTGCATCAACTTATTTGTCATGCAAAATTGGTGTGTATATGTGTGATTGAACAACCCTGTTTACTGAGACAGGAATAGGAACTTTGACCTTTCTCAAGACGTGCACATTTATGCGTATATGCTCTTGAAAACCTTGTTTGGCAAGATGTGCTTTTTCAATTTTGCTATTGTGCGCATGTTCATATTGTATTTCAGTTTTGAACATATGGTTTAAACATATTTATATTATCCAGAGAATCTGGTTTTGGTAAACAAAGCAAAACATTGCTTTTATTAATACCTCACCGGGACATA